>NW_004797344.1:1761529-1762711 GCF_000002075.1 Aplysia californica
AGAAAGAAAGAAGGGGGAGGAGAGAGAGAGAACAAGTGGGTAGATAGGGGTCAGGCCGTCCTCATTTGACGTGACGAATGAATTAAGCGTGTATTAATGACTTAGCCACGTTAGTGCTTATACTAGATCGTGCAGCATGAGCGAGGATACTATTCACATCGTTACATTTAGGAAGCCGGGAGGAAAAGAAGGTGTGGTTAGCGATGTAAAATATATGTAGTGTGTGAATCAGTTAGTCCCCATTCACGCCCAGGAAAGACCCCCCAGTTGCGTTTTGAGATGTAAAATCCGCGGGACTTGTCACGAAAGTCGGGGTCAGTTTGTCCGTCTGTATTTCTTTTCTTTTTTTGTGGGGTGGGAGGGTGGGCGGTAGTTTCACACTATCTCCTGTTTAGCTTTTCATGCAAATTTTACGACTTTATTGCTTACTCCACAGGCGTTTCTTTTCCCACTCTTTTGTTTGTACCAAGCTTAAGATGTTGAACTTGTTAACTTGACAATAAAGACTCAGATGAGAGTCAAGATAAACCAATTTGTGAATATATGTTTTTTGTGAGGGCGTAGGGGGGGATTGGCCATTTGAACTACGTCCTTAATTGGCTAAGAAGCAAGTTGGTACATACACATTCACTTTGTATAAACAAGTACGCACACTTACGCGCACAGGCTACGTTAAGAGACACACATTCAAACGCATAGACCCGAACATATACCTGCTCGCCTAACGTATTGTTTACAATCCACACTTCCTAACACACGACTACTTTTTTTTTCATTTCGTTTTATTCCTAAGATAAACGAACAAACAAACAAAATTATATAATCAAATAACTAGCAGACTGGAAGGCGAAAATCAATAGTGCAGTGATGTCCCTTGGCTCTTCTGTGTCTGCATGTCGTTATTGAATTACCTGCGTTTTACTCATCTCTTCTCGGAAGGAAATAAATTATATTTTTTCAAAAAACCCAAGTAATGAGCACATTGATCACAAAAGTGCATCGTATAGTTGTTAAATGAAAATCCTATAACCCTAGGGTAGACGAATAAGCCACAACTGTATTTTGCATCAATAACTAATGGTCATTGTTTTCTTCTCTCATTTTGAAAGTTACGAAGTTTCCTGGGGAGATTAGCTGACATACAACGAGAATACATGGAGAGAGAGAGAGAGAGAGAGAGAG
>NW_004797344.1:1764202-1765551 GCF_000002075.1 Aplysia californica
GGGGAGTGATCAAAAGCAATTCATTCAAAGCAGCACAAGCTGACAAAGAGTTGCCCTCGCTTGCCATGACCAGAGACCCAGAATTAGATCGGCCATCTATCTAGCTCGAGACACACACAGAGAACGTCATCCGATTGCGCGGATCTGCTGATATTCCGGGCGTCTCTTATGACAGGGTGTTTATTTTATTGTTGTTTTGTTTTCCCTTCATCTTTTTTTTTCTTGTGGAATGAAAAGGGGTGGAGGGGGCAGACAGGTTGGCATGAAGGATGGTATCAGAATATGTTTTGTTTTTATTTGGGATGGAGATGGAACAGAAGAGAGGTGGCTATATACACAATGAGGGTAGGAGCCAGAGAGAGAGAGAGAGAGAGAGAGAGAGAGAGAGAGAGAGAGAGAGAGAGAGAGAGAGAGAGAGAGAGAGAGAGGTTGTGGTTTGTGGTCGAAAGAGTATGTTTGTGCTTTTATTATTTTTTAGAATGTGTTGGTTTGTATGAGAGAGTGGAAGATCGAGAAAGGGGGGAAAAGAGGAGGGGGGAGTCTGTTTAGATAGAAGAACGACTATAAGTAGAGAAAGTAAATATACCTTACACAGTTTCAGTGAGTAGGCTAGCCACTGTAACCACAAACAAGTTGTGCTGTTATTTTAAAAGTTGATTTTCTCTCTCCCCACAAGTGCAAAGAGGAAAACGAATATACGGGACAGAGTACCGAACGTTGAAAATAAACAAACAGACGAAGATACAGAAGAAGAAAAAAGAATAAACGAGAGACTAAAAGCAAATAAATGAAGCGTACTGGGTGTCGAAAAGCCGGACACCTCTTCCATCAAGATCGACAGCTCGTTTCCGCTGCCCCAATCGGCATGTGTTAATGGGGTCGTCCGCCATGTTTACCCCTGACCTCTAGCCGGAAGTGACGTGTTGGTCACGGAACGTAACAATAGCCTGCTCGATCCCAGTCAGTCTGCTGATTTCCTCCATAAAAGTATAATCTAGCAATCGTTGTAATATAATATCATATCCCTTTGGCTTAGTTAACAATGAATTCAACAACGCACCCACCACGCCCTTTTTTCCCCCTTATCCTTGTCACTCATCAATTTACCCCCACCCCACCCCTCTTTTTTCCCCTAATCGCGCCCCATCACACAGATGCTTACGATCACAAAGCAAAATAACAACAAAACAAGTTCAAAACGTGGAATTGATTTTTACACGTCGCACTTCTGCATGAAATATCAGCCTCCTCGATCCTGTCTGAATGTCTGTCTATCAGTCTGTCTGTCTGTCTGTCTGTCTGTCTGTATGTCTATCTATCTATCTATCTATCTATCTATCTATCTATCT
>NW_004797344.1:1768677-1770256 GCF_000002075.1 Aplysia californica
CCTCTCTCTCTCTCTCTCTCTCTCTCTCTCTCTCTCTCTCTCTCTCTCTCCCCCTCTCTCTCTCTCTCATGTTCTTGTCCCTCTGTTGCCCCAAACTGTGCACATATAAGAGTCCTTAATGTAGTGCCTCCAACTTATATACATTTCATTCCGTTTCCTAGTGATAGCATAATACACACACACGCACACACGCACACACACACACACACACACACACACACACACACACACACACACACACAAACACACACACACACACACATGCATACCCATGCATGTGTTTGTCAGGCAAAAAAACTCGGGGACTGAATTAGGGAGACGTTAAGAAATGTAAAGATTAAGAATTATAGAGTGAAAGATGGAGACGGACAATAATTCACCGAGACAGAAATCGAAAGAAGCTGAATAAAAACAGGTACTTGTCGAGGCGGAGAAAGACAACACGATAAATCAACCCAAACACTGAGAGAAACAGGGACCTAAGGAGAAACAATGAAACAACTGAAAAAAGCACTGAGAAAGACAGCAGATTTACTACACATCAAAAGAAGGGAGAGAAATAAAAGATCGAAAGGCCTTACATCTTTTCTAAGTTACGCGTGTCTGGAAGATGATCTTTGGTGGCTGAAAAAAGGCAGGGTGAAAAAAGGGAGGGGGTTAGCTGTGATGGAGGCTGGAAGCTGGAGGCGGGGCTAAGGTGGGAGTAATATAGAAGGGAGGGAGGGAGGGAAAAGGGGGAATGGAGAGAGGGAGGGGAGGGTGGGGCGAACTGGGCGGTCGGAACTGGAGCAAGCAGCCGACGAATCAAAGGCCCGAGGCCGCCGATTGACATTTCTTTTGGATCTGGTGACCATGTGACACTAGGAAAACAGAAAACCGTTGCGCTTCTGTCTCCACTATAGGGACTCAAAACTCGACCAGCTGTGTATGGATTTTACGGAGGACTTCTTCAACTAAATTCCCGGAGAATTAAATAGATTGAGTCCAGTGTCCGGCCCGCGAGCTTGTCGCGGAAGTCGTTGGCGTAAATCTTGTTTCAGCCGGAGGAAATTGTTGAGAGCTTACAGCGTGTTTGGTACATTGATGTTATTGGCCGTCTATAAAAAGGTACAGATTATCCCTCGGGTCGCAAAAAACGGAAACAGGCTTCTACTTGCGGGTGACAACATTTTCTTTTAGTTTGCGAAAAGCGGAAGCCTAGATTATTGGACTTTTCAGGCTGTTATCACAAGGTGTTTATAATTTCAGACAACTTCTTACTTGTCTGAGAATCCCTTTTCCTGGGTATATTGTACAAGACTCATTTGATCTTTTTCACCCGAATGATAAATACAAAAAATGGGAGCTACATTGAGATTAACACCGACGACGACAAAAATAACTGTAATGAAAATGTAAACTGTAAACAATAATTATGGTAGTAGTAAAACGAAAAAATGGTTAAGATGATAACATACAAAAACAACAAAACAGTACTTAGACCTGCTACAATATTAAAAATACTACTACTACTACTACTACTACTACTACTACTACTACTACTACTACTACTACTACTACTACTACTACTACTACTACT
>NW_004797344.1:1772322-1774627 GCF_000002075.1 Aplysia californica
AATAAATAAATAAACACACAAATAAATAAATAAATAAATAAATAAACAAACTTTGACTGAAAGGGAGGAATGGAGACCATGGTTAATTTCTTTCATTGATTAGCGTCTTGGCAGAAAATGGCGTACACGTTTCAAGCTCAGCTCACATATTTTTATTCTACATTACAACTTTATAGAATGAATGAAAATGGTGGGCGGAATACGACAACGTTGTTGGTAATGGCTGTACTCAAAATCATAGGTTGAGGCAAAACCGTATTAATCATTTTCCTTTATGCCGCGATAGAAAGAGAAGCACTCTAGGTTATGACGTTTCATCAATAAAAAATTGCTATCAAACTATTCAGTCATCTGTTGAATCTTAATTAATCATCTTGAGGCCATTATCTTGTCCTAATGAAACTAATGTCACTTATTTCTAAATCTCATCTTACTCGATTCCTTGTTCCTAAATTAAAATTACGCTCTTTGCTTTTCTCCTTTTACTGACTTCCAGGAAATAAAATCAGTATGTGCCTCTCGGGAACAACGAACTACACAATTAATAGAGCAAGCAGCAAATTGACCTAAATCATCACCCTCGAATTAATAATTTTGTGTTAATCGGAGGCAGACGTCGTGGCAGTAACGGATGCGAGTGTGATCTAGGGGCGATCGTCCTTTATTGCATTCTCTTGTTAGGGGCTAATTCTTCGCACTTCCCATAATGCAATTTGTCTTGGTTGTGCTCTTAAGCCGCGATCTGATTGGATCGATGGGTTACATTAGACCTTGTTGCACGCTTCCACTATGCGTTAGAGCAGTCTCTATCGCAGCCACACAGTACTCACTCGAAAAGGAAACGAACGCGTGGGTGGAGAATTATTTTTAGCTGTCTGCTTTCTCCTTTTCTTTTTAAGTGTGTCTGTTGAATAATATCTATCTACTAGATAATCTTAATCTATCTATCTGTCTGGCAGTCTGTTTTATTCTGTTTTGTCAGTCTGTTTGCCGGTCTGTCTGCCTGCCTGTCTGTCTGTTTGTTTGTCTGTCTTTTTGTCTCTGTTTGTTTGTCTGTTTTTCTGTTTGCCTATTGTGTCTATTTGTATTTCCAACTACAGGAAATGCCTTTTCAATAATACAACTTGTTCCATAATAAACGAGTTCAACTAAAAAAACAACACAAGATAGATATTAAAACTGCGACTTTTACAATAATATTCGTGACTGCATTTATGAAACTCGAAATGAAACTCAATCATTAGTTAGCTCTTACATAACCCCCCCAAGTAGGATCCCGATTTACGTTCGATTAACATCAGGTACTAGAAATCATGGAGTCTGGCAGAATTCACTGAAAGACCCAACTTAAGAATATGTGTCCTGTCAAACTAGAGCTTCGTTGGTTCGTTGGTTACCGAGACTAATTCAGACATCGATGAGACAGATCAAGATTTGAACATTTAACAAAGTAATGTGTTTTTCTCGAAACCGATAGCTGTGAACTGAAAACCGCTCCCGGGACCTCAAAGAGAACACACCTCAGGGCTTCTGCCATGGCCCCAGATAAACAAAAGCTGGACGATTAATGTTTTACAGTAACACAATAGCAGTGCGAGAGAGGCGTAGATCCTAACTGAGGGCACCTACATATTTGATGAGAGGCTCATTGTAGCTTTTTTCGACCCTTGACTTAGAAACAATTCTCTAGGCGAAGCTATCCGAAGCATCAAAAGCATTCAGAAATCCTGTGTAACATTTCATAAGAGATGAGGCTCCACTTTGATCTGATGCTTGCTCCAGTAAATGTCATTGTCCGCAAAAGAGAAAATCCCTTTTTCTCCGTAAAAAGTGAGGGGCTGCATATTTTAAAGCCATATATGGATTAACTATAGTACGCCATGTGTAGTTGTCACCTTTTGTTTGTGCGTCTAACTCTGGTTTACGCCCAATTGTGTTGCCAACTGACCGACAAAACAGTGAGAGAGAATTCACTGTATATTTTGTATCAACAGCCTGCTGAGAACCATTTTTCGGTAATATCGCTTCTATATATTTGCCAAACCTACTCATCCTACCTCGGACAGTAGAATGGTTTATCCCCTTTCTGAATCCCTCTCTCCAATTATTAACAAACAATCGATCAATAAACACAAACACAAATTAATACGTCTCGAGTGTCTCCCTTCTTTTTTCAACTACCAGTATAATTCATTAAGTATAATTCATTATTCTGCTTTGCAAAGAAAAGAATAAACAAATAAAAACAACACGACGGTAAGCCAAAATTATAACAAAAAGCGACCCCCCCCCCAGAAAAATAAAT
>NW_004797344.1:1774853-1778542 GCF_000002075.1 Aplysia californica
CCCTCACATCCCCACATAAGACAATTTTGCCAGCCGGGCCAGCATTGATTTGATGTGGTTCTGACCCTCCGTGGTGCTCACTGCTTCAACCACCGGTGGCCACGGTGGTCTCTCGCGTTCACACCCGACATGGGCGCATAGTGTGAGAACAGATCGTGTGGATGCTGGGGGCTGGCTAGGTGTGGAGCTATCCGAAACATAATGTCTGTAGAAACCACACGTGGTTCAGTGTCGTGAATTGTTGTGAGGTGAGGATTTTGTTCTGCTGTCAGAAGGTAAAGTGAAAGGGATGATTCTATCTATCGAAGATGTGTTTTGGAGTTGAGGAATTGCCGATAGAAGGTGCAGCGTGTGCTTTCGCGTGTGTTTGTGTGTGTGTGTGTGTGTGTGTGTGTGTGTGTGTGTGTGTGTGTGTGTGTGTGTGTGTGTGACTGTTTCTGGGTGGGTATGCTTGTGAACAACCATTATTAGTGTTAAGATGAAAGTCTATAACCGTTCCAACATCTGAAGATTTTGATCCTAACAATAGTGAAAAAAGTAATCGTTTTTATATGTGGTTAATAGTACTCTTATTAAAATGACCAAAAACTTTTGGGGAAAAAAATAGAACATTTTTTAAAATATACTATATACCTCGTTAGAATTTGTATCTTTAATAGTGTACTGTAAATGAAGCATGAAATGGCATACTTATTTTTCATTAAGAAGTAGGTGGAACTGTTAAATAATAGTCGTCTGTAACAGGAAGCTGTTTGAAAGACATGTTTTTGATAATATCTAGAATTTCAGGTATGGAATCCAGAAACGTCAGTAAATAAACAGGATGTGTTTTGAATCTAAACTGTGCTGCTTTTGATATGTGTCGCAAAGGCAAACCAGACATTGTGTGAAGTACTGTTTCTGTACCCTAGCAGAATGGAAGCAATTTGAACTAGACTCTTGGAGTTCAGAAACTTTTCGGAACGAGCTACGAAATTTCTTTAAAGCAACCTTACAGGAAGCAAACAGCTGTGCCATTGCCTGCATTCTCTCACGGACATCAAAGTATGAAACATTTTATTAAATGTATTTGTTAGACCTCATCAGTGTGGCAGAGAAGTTCTTCAGAGATATGTATAATAATAATGGGAATCCTTGTCTTGTTTCGCTGTCACTGAAACAGCATTATCTATCAAGAGCACCTGGCTTCTAAACATGAGCAGCATAAAAACAAAACTCTGAAAAATCATACTAAACGTCTTGAAGATTTCCAGTCTGAACGAACAATGAACATTTCGGGATTGCCTTTGGTTCGCGATGACATTCTCACATTTCACTGGCCTGCTTACCAAGTGCGCGGACTGCATGTGGAAAAAAGTCGAACATAGTCAAAAACCATGACTTCTGAAAAATGCAAGTTCCCTTCTACGTATATACTTTCTGTGCTTGAAATCGTATGTACGTGTCTAGTATTCTATTGGTAGCTGGTCTCCCCGATCGCTATGTTTCATCGCTTACATCACCACCACCACCATTCCCTGTAAGTACAACATGTTATGCTGTAAATGTAGATGACAACTCACCATCTTCGTCGTCGTCGTCATCCTCGTCGTAGTCATCATCGTCGTCGTCGTATATTCGTGGTCATTGCCCTGTGCTGCAAGTCATCGTGTCATGTTCTCAAAGTAGAAATAGATTTTAAAACTTGGCGGTTATCTATACTTCACATAGATTTATCTGGGTATCTTTTAGCACGTCGCCGTTTTATACTACTATTCAACTATCACCTGAGTATCTTCAAGAACTATTTAGCTGGCATTTTATCTTGACAGCCAGGCATTATTGTTCTTACTTTATGTAAAGGAACACCCAAATATTAATTCTTTTAGGTATTATCTATTTATCTATCTATCTATCTATTTATCTATCTATCTATCCATCTATCTATCTATCTATCTATCTATCTATCTATCGATCTATCGATCTATCTATCTATCTATCTATCTATCTATCTATCTATCTATCTATCTATCTATCTGTCTATCTATCTATCTATCCATTTATCTGTATTTTAATCAGTGTAAGTGTTTATGTACTAGTCTGTTAACATACTTACCGATCTTTTGGCCCAGCAGTCTATACTAATTACATATTTATTATTAATATCATTTAACAAGTTGGTGTTTTCTCTGCTACTCTTTTACCCATCGTTTAACTCACCTACGAGTCTTCGGACATCAATATTTAACACCACCTCTACGTCTTCTCGAAATATAGAAAAGTTACCCTCCCTACCCCCTACCCCCCCCCCCCATTTAAAAAAAATCTAAATATAAACTAATACAAAACATTATCAAACTAATATACAGCCAAACTAAACAAACTTACACACTTTGATATTCACACACACACACACACACACACACACACACACACACACAATGCACACTACAACAAATTCAAGAGGAGATAAAACATAATACTCCTGTGTATACATTCTCTTTCATTCCTTGAACCGCGTCGTGTTCCCTCCACTCAATCCTTCCGCCACATTGGATATGCATAGCCCTCGGCTGATAATTCTCTCCTCGTTTGGACCAACATGCAAATGAGCTATGAGAGCTTCTGGCCAAATATTAGGTGTTGACCTCATTGTCTTAGAGACTTCTACAACGGCGAGAGATACTCAGTCTGATTCTGTCTGGGCTGGAAATTTGTATGACGTCAGAAATAATTATTTGTAGATAGTTTGGTGTTTTCCTTAGTAGCTGTTGCAAAACTTTAGTATTAGATTTGTTTTTGTTTTTGTTTTTTAAATACCCCTTTTTCACTCTGAATGGATTTTTTTCGGGACTTCCTGGGCTTGTTTTTAAGAACACCCAAACAACTTCGCCCCTCTGCATGCAATGGCTCTTTTTTTAATACCGTAACATTGATTGTAAAACGTCTTTTGGTGAGTCGTTGGAACCAAAGCAAGACTATAAAAGAACAGTATTTCCTAACAATGTTGTTATTTTCTGTCATTTAATACGATTTAATGTATGAACAGTGTAGTTAACATCCCAGTTCAAAATACATGAAAGCCCCTCTGGATCACGCATAAACCATGCTGTTAACGGAGACGGAATGATCAAAAACTTCTTGATCTTGGATGAAACAAAATTATCCGAAATTGAAGGGAAAGGACGGAATCCTGACAGGAAAAGATTTATTGTGATATCTAATTTAAAACATTACAAGGAATTTTCAGAATGTTGGGGTAACGAACCGGTAATTTCACATGGAGGGAAGCTTGATATTACAGTGTTGATTAAAGTGAAAGCTACGCGTTAGATGCTTTTTATGCGTTTTTTTTCTCCAACAGCTGTGTCTAATAAACTCTTAAATCCGATATTGTCACCTTTAATTAACTCCTTTCGTCTAAGAAAGGTAGACTGAACCTTTCCAAGCAGAGAAGAATCGTTGGAATGGACATGAATAATACTTCAATAATACTTTATATATAAGACGGGAAAAAATGACACTGATATTGAATTTCCAACCGTGACGATGGATGTGTATCTTCTCTTTCTAGCTTTTTGGAGTACCCTAAATTCTGGCCTCCCATTCCAAAGTATTTTTCTTTCTATTTTTCTCTTTCTTTCCCTCCATCTCTATTTCTGTTTCTCTCTCTCTCTCTCTCTCTCTCTCTCTCTCTCTCTCTCTCTTCT
>NW_004797344.1:1779846-1782480 GCF_000002075.1 Aplysia californica
TTTTGTTTTACTTTCAACTGCAAACGGTTCTAGGCTTGATGGTCTCCCGAGCAAATATTATTATCAGTTTCAAAACTATGATCCTGTTTTCCTTCCTCATTATTTCCCCATGTTTCGTTGGTAGTCTAGATGTTTCGCTTTGTTTCAAAATAAAAGGCACAATGACTTATTCACTAGTATCCCCATGGCAGCAAGTAAAAAGCCACAGTTTCCCATTTCATGATTATGTTAAAGGTTAACGTCATGTTTTTGATCTGATGCCCCCACATTTTTTAGCTAGCTCTTAATCATTGCCGTGTAAGTTCGTTTACCGGAGTCCCTTTATCCTTCACCTACTAAACTTTCTGTCTTCTCTGATTGTCAGCTACTCATCTCTTCCCAAAATTCAAGCAAATTGGGTTAATAATCCTCGAGTGCAGGGTCCTTTTCCAAGTTCTGACGTAGAATCGATGCGGGTTTATCTTCGGACTGACCGCGTGTCTCCTACTCCCTCTCTAATCGGCAGGAAATGATGGCTGAGAAAATGAGTGAGGTCGAGTTATTACTCCTTATCTTTGGATCGATGCCATTCGTCCGTTTTGAAACGACTAACAATTGGCGATGGAGGAGGTGAATGCTTTCGTAGTAAAGGTCGATGGAAGAATTAACTAGGAAGACTAAAAATAGGTGGTGTGACTTCAGAAAACGAAGATCAGAATGCAGAAGACGTGTTAGACAGAAAACGACAGAGCTTCTAACGAGCTGCACGGTAAGAAGGGCAAGAAGACAAACTTTTCACTCTTTGCTTTTAAGTTTTAGTAGAGGTTTTACGGCGCTCGCACCTGCATAAGGTCATATGAGCGCCAGAAGATTAGAGATGTTACAAGAGAGTAACAAACATAAAAAAGAAGAAGGGGAGATAAGGACGATACATGTTTGATAGGAAAGAAGAAGCAAACCACATCAGAGCACCCGCCAACCACCCACCACTCTTTGCTGCCACAAAAGACTCGGAGGTTTGTTTGTGCGTAACAAATTATTATCTCATGAATTTCATTTTCCTGCTGTCATAATGAACTATTTCTTCTGTGTTATTCAAGCTTGAAGCTTGCACTTTTTGGTCATTATTGCTTGCAATACATTACGCTTTTTGCGATAAGATTAAAAGATATTATTGTCTGCATACACAAATACACAATAAAAGCAGTGAAAGAGAAAAAGGAATCTTGAGAGAATGATAAACAGAGAATGGGACGCATAAACAAAAGACAGAGTCATAGACTGACACATTTTAATAAAGAAATAACACTACTCCCCGCCTTTCCTCTCTTAGTTAAAACGCAGTCCAACCATAACAGTATGTGCTCATGCTAATTATAAGAACAATTTGACAAACCCAAGCATAATTTAGTAAACTACTCGTATGTGTTTGTAACAGAGAGTTGATATGCAGTCGGTGTTCAGTGCAGATTGAGGCAAGGGAAGATGACAGATGTTTAGAACTACCGTAAACACGCTAACGTTAATTAGCCATTTGGGAAAGAACTGCTGAGCTAGCTCAATAATTTATGGTTGCACGGGCTCCCTCAAGGAGCCACCCCCTGACACAGTCCCACATATGGAGAAGGAACGAATAAAACATGACGATTCATTACGAAAATAATCCATACAACACAGGAACAAAATCGTAACCCGTTCCTTTTGCTTGGTTAATTCACATCACGTACAGCGCTCAGAGCTTGTGTGCGAGTTGGATTGGGCTCTGTGTTAAAGCTATGATATTATTATTATTAAATTATTATTATTATTATTATTATTATTATTATTATTAAAATCATTATCATTTTTATTATTATTATTATTATTATAATTATTATTATTATCATTGTGTTCAACATGATAATATGTATTTAAATTCAAAGCATTGTATGGTACTAAATTTGTAATAGATGTAACCGTTCTTTACCTTATGCTCATTGTGTACCTATATATATATGAAAGAAGCAAACTCAGCGGGATCTCTCACTCATTATCAGATTTACTCATGCTTAATGATACTCACTGACACACTCTGGTTTTCTTTTACATCCTACCACCCCCCTCCCCTTTCTTTCTCCCTCTCTCTCTCTCTCTCTCTCTCTCTCTCTCTCTCTCTCTCGTTATATCTCTCTCTGTCTCTCCTCCCCCTCTCTCTCTCTCTCTCTCTCTCTCTCTCTCTCTCTCTCTCTGATTTGCGTTTGTGTTATATGTACAAGAATGTAAGAGTGCGCATTATAAAGACGTAATATGTCTCTGTTCCGTAACTCCCACAGTACAAACATACTTAACGTGCCTATGTGTTTGTCTGTCTCTTCGCCTCATTTCCTTATAACGGCTTGTCTTTTTGCTCAACTGCCTCTCAGTGTTTCCCTTTCCTAATTTGTTGGCGGTTTTCACATTTTCGTTTGCCCCAAGTTAATTCCCGTGTGCGGTAGTCCCAGAATGTGTACTGGTGTAAACGTTTACTGGCTCGCGCGTGTGTTTGTTTGCTCCCTTGTGCGTGTGATATCGAGATGATTTTTAGGTGCATGGGAGAACATGATACCTCTATACTGCATTTCGCGGATACGTGCCTTTTCCATTAAGTTATTTTGTTCTTTTTTAAAGATATTCTAA
>NW_004797344.1:1782676-1783814 GCF_000002075.1 Aplysia californica
GGTGTGTGTGTGTGTGTGTGTGTGTGTGTGTGTGTGTGAGAGTGTTATTTATCTGTCAACTCGTCCGCTACCTGTAGTTTGATATATCTGTCTCAGTTCCCATACACACGCGGACACCTGATGAATTACATATGTGTACAAGATAGGTGGGCATGGGGGAATCATATTGTGTGTGTGTGTGTGTGTGTGTGTGTGTGTGTGTGTGTGTGTGTGTGTGTGTGTGTGTGTGTGTGTGTGTGTGTGTGTGTGTGTTTGGGTGTGTGTGTGTGTGAAGAGACAGAGATAGAGAGAGTGCGTTTGTATGTTTTTGTGTTGTTGTTTTTTTGTTTGTTGTGTATTTCTTTTCTAGGTTTAGATGGTAGATGAAAACAGAGTAGTATTGTAAGATAGAAACAAAAAGAGAAACAGGCCGATTGTAAGACAACATATTAAAAATAGGAATCAAAAGAGCAAAAGAGGAAGATACATAAAAAGAGAAAGGGAATGGGTGGAGAAATAAAGGATGGATATAATTTCTTGGAGTGTGGTAATGGGTATTTGTACCATTGTAAGTTACGTACCTCTTTTAAGACAGGACTGGACCCGGCAGGGTATATGGCAATCAATTTGAAGCCGTTGTAGAATTCCCCAAAGAGATATTTCTCCTACAATTCTGACTCTCGAAATAGATTTATTGAAAAGACTAAAGGGAACCGTCTTTGATTGCTAATACCTTTTACGAGAATGACCTAAGTTAGATGTCTTGCTCAATGTCAGCGTGATAGCAGTTTCAGTTCGTCACAATAATAGCGAAAATGCAAATTTTTCATCTTGCCAATTTTAGGCGGGATAGTTTTACGCGTCTGGTTTTTTTCCTTCGCCATTTCAGAACCCTTTTCTTCCACCACTCTCACATTATTCTTTATCTCTTCCACCATCAACTTTTCGACCACTTCCCCTTACCCTAAAGAAGTATAAATTACATCTTTTTATCCAAATGTTTACACGTTCCCAGTGGAATTCACCTGCACCCAGTATTAATTCCCGAATCACTTTAGGTACCTGTGCATTGAAAGTCTTTACGCTGCCCCCCAATCTGTTTATATGACTGTCTGTCTGTTTATATCTGCCTTCCCCCACCCCACACTCTCTCTCTCCC
>NW_004797344.1:1784270-1786762 GCF_000002075.1 Aplysia californica
AGTTTCTATTCCTGTTTGTCTGTCTGTCTATCCCAAACACATGCACAAGCATACACATAATATATACATTTTCTTGTGTCACTCTAATCCAAATAGTTTGCCCGGCCAATACACAATTCCCCACGTTAAACCAACACTCCTCCCTCTCATACCCACGAGAAAACCTGGAAATACGCACTCATTCCTGGACGCTGCTGCCACTAACTGACCACCAGAACCAACGAGCAATGACCGAGCTCGTGAGTTAAAGAAGAGGATTTCTTCTATTTACCTCCCGGCTTTGACTCGCTCTCCACACGCTACAGAACGCAGCCAGATCCCCAAACGATGCCTGTCACTTTGGCACTTTTAAGACCACCTTCTGGTCCGAGAATTGCTACCGTTTTCAGTTTGGGGCTTGGGTCAGATTTAATCATCTCTCTTGTAAACTGTCCTAACTCAAAGTGAACACATACTACAGCACGTGCAACCTTAGAGTGTCAACTTCTAGAGGGAGTGAGTCGATGCTGAGACAGTGTTCGGACACGCTCTCAGTAGAATGATTTTCAGTTTGGCTAAATTAAGAAGAAGAATATAAACACTGGATGGGCTGATCCAGTAGCGGGCCATGGTATCAGAGTCTCGGATAATGTAGTTAGCAGTCAGAGAGATCCGTGGATAAATTCAATCAGGGACACAACTATGTTTCCTCCGTACCTCCAGCAAACCCATCGTCTCTCTTGCGATAAGTCCTCCTTCTTTAGGTGGGAAAAAGATGTAAATCAATCAGGAACGGTTAAAGACAGCTTGAAAAAAAATGTCAATATGCAGATGATATAGACAACAAACAAACTATGTATCGAGATGATTTTTAAGGTGCAGAACTTTTAAATATGTTTAATTTTAAAAAATACAGGATAATTACTTTAGAAAAAGAATAAGATATTCCGAAGCAAATAAGTTGTTGTTTGATAATATACATTATGTAAGAGAAGAGGAGACCTAGAAGAAGTAGAGATACATTTTAAGTCGTGCGAATTAAGTGTCTAAAAGAATTGTGAAGATTAAGAATAAGCAAGAAGAAGGGTTTGGACAGAAAGCAAGAACGTAAGGAAGACGATAAGAAAATGAAGGAAGGAAAGCGCAAAAGGAAAAGTTGTGGCCGCAATTTTCCCCCCTTTGTGGTGCTCTAATATGTTGGAACAAACTGCAGGAATGCGTTGACTGACGGGGGACAACCGCTCTTGTTAACGTCTTGGGGAAAACAGTGGCCACAGCATACACAGCAGTGCCCCGGATGTGAAAAGGAATTTGCCATTCACAGCCGGAAGTTCACGGGGATTTGGAGCATTTGATTGGCCGGTAGTCGAGATAGCAGAGAGATGGAGAAAGAGAGAGAAAGGGAGAGAGAGAGAGAGAGAGAGAGAGAGAGAGAGAGAGAGAGAGAGAGATTGATCATAGCAGTAATAAATCAAAGACAAAAAGATTGGAGAAAACAGGCTGGGGGATGAAGGCGACATATTAAGGTGAAAAAAGATCAATAGAGAAAACAAAAGGCTGAATCAATATAAAAACGTAAGATTGTTTCAACTGCCCTATGAAAATCATCCGTTTGATTATAATCAATTAAACTGGCTTCTTTTGAAAGATGTATTTTGTTTTTCATAATTTTTTTTCTCAAGGTTACTTTTTTTTAAAATCGGTCAAACCGTACACATTAAGTGTAGAAAGGCAACACCAAAAAAAAAATGTTTTGAGATTTATCAGTAGAACCTCTGTCGCTAAATCGACAAATGATTACAGTTTAACCCGTTCATTAGAGGATAAAGAGTTAATTTGTCGGCAGTGGTTATGTGGCCTGACCTTATATATCGACTCCTTTCAAGAGCCAGCCATGACCATTAATTCCCTTGGTGAACAAAATTGTAAACGTCATTTCCCACCCCAGGCTGAACGGCATTCTCCGGCGATAGAGTAGAGCAGATAGTTCATTAACTCTTAGTGTGCCAACGTCTGATACATCATTGCATTTCTCTATACATTTTGACGACTTAGTGTTACTATAATTCTTGGCTCAGAAAGAGTTAAACAAAAACCAATTATTTCCATCCCAGAGTACCTGAGCGTAAATAAATTCAAATAAACCGCGTCTAATGTGTTAGATCACAGGTACAATAATACACCTATGGGAACAATCCGAGTAAATAGAAATAAGCAATTATTTTTATTGATCACATGGTCTAGGTGAAGGTTGTGGGATGTTTCCATTCATGAACTAATGATTTTACAGACTATAGTGCGTTCAAGACAACAATTTCAGGAGAAAGTTTTTGTGTTCGATTTACCAAAGCTATCCGTTTTTACACATGTATATTTTATGATGGAAGAGTTTATAAAAATCTCTTTATAAACCGAGGTCTGGTCTGCGTGAACACTTCATTTTTATCTCCTTTTGAACAACAACTGAGTTTACCTCTCTCGTCCTCGCCTTAAATCTCGGACACCCCCCCCCC
>NW_004797344.1:1787651-1788435 GCF_000002075.1 Aplysia californica
GAGAGAGAGAGAGAGAGAGAGAGAGAGAAAAGTGAGAATGATAGAAAGACAGAGAGAGCGTGTGTGTGTGTGTGCGCGTGTGTGTATATTTGCATGTGTGTATGTGTGTGAGTGCGCATGTGTGCGTGTGTGTGAGATAGAGAGTATGTGTGTGTCGACCGTAGTTACAAAAGTTAGAACAAGAACGTTGGTTCATAGGGAGGCTCCTTGTCTGTTTGCTGCCTGCATACAATAATATTCTCTTCGCAGATTTACAAGTACGTCTGAAGCTACTGTATGGAAACATTTCCACATGATACAATGAGTAATGCATTTTCATGTTCAATGTTGTGAATTACATACCGACTTTGAGAACTGAAGGAAATAAAGATGAGGTTCCAAGGGCTTCATGTGTCTTTTAGTCAATAAAAAGTGGAATTTTCTGTTGAAATACAAGTATAACATGAACAATTGTATTCACTTTTCCAATCCAATAACTTTGATTACTGTTTTAAAGATTTATTAGTTCAACTTTTCTGCATATTGCATGTCTAAATGCAAACTTGCAAGCTGAGAAAATGTTGGGCAACAGCATCAAGTACAATCTAGATTCAACAGTCATATCACGTACGAAGACCCATGCCATCTGACTGTCTCGTTGATTTTAAAAAGAAAATATACACAAAAAATATACATTCTATATGTTGAGCACCCATTCCAGTCTGCATTATTTCAAGTAATAAAAGTTCTCTTTGTTTGTGGATTAAGTTCATTATTGTATAATATCCTGCAATCCCCCCATCCC
>NW_004797344.1:1789043-1790490 GCF_000002075.1 Aplysia californica
GGTTGAAAAATTGGGTAAAGTGGGGGCAGGGGGAGGATGGTGATTTTTTACATTTTTATTTTATATATTTTGTCAAAACTGGCGGTACAAACGTTCTTTTATTATATTTTTATTGAGCCAGTCGCTCTTGGAGTGTATCTTCCAGACCGGTTGACAATCGACCTTGATTCCAATTTACGTATTCCTAATATAAAATGAAGGAAAGGAGATTAATGCCCTTTTCTGCCAAATATAGTTCTCTTCCTCTTTTTTTCCCTTTAAATTGTTGCTGCCTGTTGTCTGGCATAATCTAATCAAACTATGTTCTCTATTTTTCTTATATTTTTAAATATTAGACCCAGTGCTCTGCCTTCAAAATGTTCTCATATGGGCATGCCTAAGGCATCAAACTCGCACCAAATTTAGCAAAGATCGAGGCAAGCTTCAGCAAAACCCACACCAAGCATCTCTTGGGTCCTCAAATAGCGACACCAGCAGCCTGTGAGCAGCCGATAGGCGCGGAAGGGTTATTTCCCCTGCCTGTCATAGGCCGGAAACGGAAGGAGCTGCGGGGACCCACGTTACACCAGGGAAGCCTGGGAGACAACTCCAATCACATTGTTTCCCCTACCACACTTGTGACAGGCATTTGCAAGGTACTACTACTACGACTCGAAAAGAGAGGGAAAAGTGTTGCATAAATTCCAGCCTTATAAATAAGCTATGGTTAACATTTTCCTGAAGCTATACTGAAGCATTCACAAAGCTGTATTTAATACCAGTGGCTTAATATTAAAACAAAACAATTATATAGGATGGCATTATGACATACACTGACGAATATGCTAAAAAGAAAGTAAAGGTGAAAACGAACTTGAGGACAAGAATATACCATCCGAAAAAGGAAACAGCTTTCACTATAAGAGGGCAACCGAGTGTATTAGATCTCTCGGGATTTGATTAAATCCAGCTCTTCCTGAGTAGACTAACGTGGACTTTACAATGCTTTTGTTGCCAAGTAAGGACGACATTGTACGAAGGCGCTTTGGGTTTCATTGTGGTTATGGGGGAAAAGGAAAACTCTGTTAATGGTAATATAATAGTAATATTATAATAATGATGATGATGATGATGACGATGATGGAAATAATAATTCCGATAATAACAATCAGAATAAGTATAATCACAGTACGCACAAGAGACGAACGACAACTACATCAACAAAACAGACATTGTCATTCCAAGGTTTTCTTTTTCTTTTCTCTTCGCTCTTTCTGTCTTTGTGTATGTCTTTTTGTAAATCATCGTGATATTTTTTGGACTTCCATTTCATTCACTTTTTGTCGTCAGTCTGCTTGCTTATATTCTCATTCTTATTGTCTCTGTGTTTCCTTATTTTTCACTCGCCCCCTAACACACATATACAGAGAGAGAGAGAGAGAGAGAGAGAGAGAGAGAGAGAGAGAGA
>NW_004797344.1:1791281-1792802 GCF_000002075.1 Aplysia californica
AGAAGAAGAAGAAGAGAAGAGGAGAGAGAGGGAGAGAGAGAGAGAGAGAGAGAGAGAGAGAGAGAGAGAGAGAGAGAGAGAGAGAGAGAGAGAAGAGAGAGAGAGAGAGAGAAAGAAAGAGAGATAGAGAGAGAGAAAGAGAGAGAGAGAGACAGAATAGTGAAAGAGAGAAAGAAAGAGAGAAAGAGAGAAAGAAAGAGAGAGATAGATAGATAGAGAGATAGATAGATAGATAGATAGAGAGAGGAGAGGGGGGGGGGGGCGGAAGGGGGGAACATTGATCATACAGACATGGATAATTGAGAATTGTGAAACAGGTTACAAACCAAAGATTTGGTAGCTTTTGAAACGAACAAAGAGGAAAATTGTTGCATTAATCCATTTGTCAGTAAACAAAGGTGTATACTAGCTCTACCAGCTACCACAACCACCCCAATCTCGAGGGTTCAAATTAAGGGTTCCCTTAAATTAAAGCCCCTTCTTTCTATTCAAAACATCATCAACGGTCCTTTGCGTCAGCCCTCTCTGTCGTTCAAACTAAGTCATCATCGTTTCTTGAGGAGAAAAAAGAAGTCCGTCTGTCCGTCCGTCCTTCAATCTCAAGGAAACTCATCACAAGACGAACGATCAGCGGCCTTGGGGAGTTGAGTTCATTCAATTTCCGCTGTCAGCCCTCACGAACATTTTGCGATACCCTCTGCTGAGTCCCAAGTTTAACCCCACACCACCTACTACAAGATGATTGCTCTTCTTCTTTCCGATCCCTCTCGTATTGCGTTATAATTCCTCTAAGCTCTTTATTCTTCGATGACAGCTACGTGACCCTTTTGCCCTTAATAAAGAAGAGTAATAATTCTTCTCGTTCAGTTAACAAAGACAAACAGAAGGGAAAAAACATCTCAACATCTGATGTCTATGTCCAAGGCAAAATAATTTGTCTCACTTAATAATATTGGTTTGTTTTATTTTATTTTATTTTTTGCTTTTTTAAAATTTTTGTTTGTTCCTTCCTTATCTCTTTAAGCATTACTTCACTTGATTCTTTGAGAAATAAAACTAGAATCTTTAGCTTGCAGTTCAACATGTGCTAAACTTATTCATGAAACTACTTGGCTAATAAAAAGAATTTTGGGACAATAATCCGATTTTCTCTTTCATTTAAAAACACCAGAGGACAACATAATAACGATGTCCTACTTACTGAAAAGTCTCTTTCTTTTAGAAAGTAAGTCACTTCAAGATAATAGCAACTCAGAAAGAATAATCTTTAATTAATGTATTGTATTAATGTGTGAAGCGTGGGTGCTTACTGTTTTGAAAAGCTCCTGACAAATGAAGGAATGAGCAAAGACCTTGGCGTTCGGAAATAAGTCTTAACAAGTGTTATTTTTGTCTTAGCGAGAAATTGTTCTTTCGTTTCCCTCCAATTCAACTTATCGCTTCCTTTGACTAAATGGGAGGGAGTGAGGAGCTGTGATGGAGGGGAGAAAGAGAGAGAGAGAGAGAGAGAGAGAGAGAGAG
>NW_004797344.1:1794741-1795972 GCF_000002075.1 Aplysia californica
GCTCTCTCTCTCTCTCTCTCTCTCTCTCTCTCTCTCTCTCTCTCTCTCTCTCTCTCTTTGTTGTTGGCGTGTGTTAGTACTTTTTGATCTTTACTGATCTTTGAGGCGCTTGTGGGAGTACTGGTCAGTCACTAAAAAGCGCTAGTCTTTAGACTGGGGCTAAGGCAGGTTCGGTTTTAGAAACATCAGCATTATGCAATCATATTTCATCTCTGGGTCCTGTCCATTACTGTAGAGTCTGGGTTTGAAATGTGAGAAAATGTATCGTCTGGTGTTTGCACAAACAAGAGAATTGATCCGAGCTTTGCAAAGAGACTTTGAAAACATCCCGTGACAGATAACATTCCCACTTTTTGTCAATAGAAAAAGTCTAGGCATTAACATTTGAAACTTAAAAAATGTTTGCTTTTTTCCACGTTAATGGGTCTTTCAAAATCTATTACAGGAATGTTTGTGTTTATAAGGATTAGTTGTTTTTCATTCATAGTGAGCTTAATTGAAAATACCTTTCATGGGGTTTCCAAAGCATTTTTTATTTCAGTGATTTTGTTGTCTATGCTACGACTACAAATTTCCCAATTTAGCTGCTCATTCACTCCACTTTACTTCTATCAATCGGATGTGTGTTATAATATTTCAACTGTTCCACCCTCGATAATTGACGAGAAATATGTATAGCCTGTTTAAAGGTAAATGTTTTAGGATTAAGAGAAATGTTTTCGGATACAATGTTAGTTCAAAGGATATCACACTCCTTTGAGTTTTAAACCCCTTTACGAGGGCTCTATAGAGAGTTTTTGAGATATCTTCACAGGAATCAAATTGACTTGTTTGTTTCGAAACCAGGCTTCCAATTTTAAAGATAGTGTTGTGCGAACAGAAATATAATACCTGTACCATACATTCTGGCTGTAAAGCCCTTTCTAAATAATCAGCCATTAACGCAAGGAGGGACACGCCAAAAACTCCACTCTTCAGTTGTATTTCTCTTCTGTTCTGGGGAACGCTCTTCATACTCCCCAAGAGTCTTTGGCGAACGGGGTTAGCTCTTCACTGGTGGGCCGTGTGTTGTTCATATTTGCCGACTTCTTTCAGTCAGTATTGATTAGAATCAGATTTGGCTGGAGGGTTTGAGTAGAGAGGTCGGGGACGTGGATGTGGACAGAGGGTGGAGGGACAGAAACGGAAGGTCAGAGGAAGGAAATGAGAGGAAGCGATGGGGAAAGGTGGG
>NW_004797344.1:1796134-1797489 GCF_000002075.1 Aplysia californica
GGGGGGGGGCAGTGCTTAAAGAACACGGGTACCATTCTCAGGGTTCACTCTTTAGGCCATGCACAACTAGTATTTCTGTATACTCTTTCTATTCATAGGTTTATCAGTATTCATTCTTTAACTCTTTACTAAAAGAAGGCCATTATACGTTGTACTAATATCTCCAGAAAATGACACACTGAATGTATTGCCTATCAGGAAAAAGAGATAAACACGAAGTCAAATGTGAACATTATTCTCGATCGTGGGTCTGTTGGAGACATTTGAGAGATTTATGTACTCTCGGAGGGTTGGGGTTGATAAAAACTGTCATTGGGGGGTTAATGAAAAGTGTCATCAAAAGGCAATATTCCAGATAGCAAAAGACCAGTCAGTGAAGACATTATGTGTATTCTCACTAAAACAACCAACAGTGGTATTTGTTTTTACTAAACAAACATAATACTCATAATAAATATTATGATGGTTCCTACCAAGATTCCCAGAAATCTAATCTGCAATTTCCTTTATGAGTATATCAATAATCTTGACGTTTCAGTTGTATTTAGTGGTATGTGTCCAGTAGGTTTCTCACAAAAACATTAGAACACAATAAAGATGTTTCCTTAGCGGAGAGGTCGAGGTCATCTCGCATTAAACTTACTAACATTTAATACTACACTCGCTGTTATTCTGTTAGCTTCATTATCTTTCGTGTCTATTTACTTCACTCACCATCACTCTCACGCTCTCCTCTCTATCTCCCTGTCTCTTCCCCGTTCCCACTATGTACCTCTCTCTCGCTATTGATCTATCTATCTATCTATCTATCTATCTATCTATCTATCTATCTATCTATCTATCCATCTATCTATCTATCTATCTATCTATCCATCTATCTATCTATCTATCTATTTGTTTATCGCTTTTGTCTTTCTCTGTTTTCGTTCGTCTCTCTCTGTCTCTCATTTCACTCTCTCTATATATATGATTCACTCTTCATCCGTACTTACCTTATTTCTCTGTGACTATCTTCAAAGTCTTTAAGTGTCTGTTTACATATGTATGTGTGTGTGTGTGTGTGTGTGTGTGTGTATGTGTGTGTGTGTGTGTGTGTGTGTGTGTGTGTGCGTGTGTATGTCTGTGTGTGTCTGTCTTTGTGTGTGCGCGACCACGTTTTTTCATTGGTTTGTGTCACGCTCACCCCTTTCATGCACATTAGCGGGGGTTTCTTCGCCCTGCCTGCCAAACTACCCTGAGAAACAATTCTTCAAAGAAACATAATTCACAGCGCCGTTATTCTCTCTCTCTCTCTCTCTCTCTCTCTCTCTCTCTCTCTCTCTCTCTCTCTCTCTCTCTCTCTCTCTCTCTCTCTT
>NW_004797344.1:1803322-1804994 GCF_000002075.1 Aplysia californica
ATCATCATCATCATCATCATCATCATCATCATCATCATCATCATCATCATCATCATCATCATCATCATCATCATCATTTTCATCATCATCATCATCGTGATCATCATCTGACTTTTATATTCTACCGCCACCCTGCGAACATAAAATTATTATCTCGGCCTTCCGTGCCGAACAGTAATAAAACACTTCCCAATTATGTCCTCTTCTTTCACTATTCCATTTTTCAGTACGAAGCCAAACGAGTTATGTAAACTCGGATTTTTTATGGGTGGCATATTATTGAAACTTGAGAAATGGAATGTTGTGTATCAGAAATATTTACTGCCTTAAAAAGACGTGGAAAAACAATTGTTGGGTTTTTTGTTTTAGAAAAAAGAAGAGCAGACCGGTAATAGGAAGAAGAAAAAGAAAAACATGCGTCCCTTCTGGTGATGAAATGGGTGGGCCTAATAGTTCTCAAAAACCTTCTACTGTGTTAAACCTTAATGGATTTTAGATTTGACACAAAGGCCCGTAAAATCAATTCGGTAATCTCGAACTAGGCCCTGTTTTATCTTGGGAAATCTTGGAAGTTTTAAAAAGATACAAGTACCAACGTACTGGGGGGTTTTTTATTCCCGAGTTGTGTTATAGTTGAACACAAGGATGGATGATAAGCAACGAGGTTTGTGTGTGTGTGTGTGTGTGTGTGTGTGTGTGTGTGTGTGTGTGTGTGTGTGTGTGTGTGTGTGTGTGTGTGTGTGTGTGTGTGTGTGCGGGGGGGCGGGGGGAGAGCACAGACAGGGATAAAAAGCGATGTGGAGTAGCTGAGAGAACGAAAACCAGTAAAGCAAGCGCTGGCATCGCAACTATTATTACCGTTACCACCACTACAACGGCTACCACTATTGATATTAGTACCACTAACCCTATCACCGACCTAACATCTACTACAACCACAACAACCACCACCACGGCAACTACTATTCAAACACTACCATGACCACAACCACAATAACCACCACCACCCCGAACCCAATCACTACCACAACCGCAACTATTATTCAAACACTACCATGACCCCAACCACAACAACCACCACCACCACTAACCTAATCACTACCACTACCCCAGCCAATGACCATCATCACCACCACCACCACCACCAACACCACTAACCCAATAACTCCCACAACTACAACCACTGCCCAAACGCCACTACTACCACAACCACAACCACCACCACCACCACCACCACAACCACAATCACCACCACCACCACCACTAACCCAATCACCACCACAACTACAACGACTGTCCAAACACCACCGCAACCATCACCACAAACGTCACCACTCTCTCAACCAGTGGCACCATCAATACGGTGAAGCCTCAGCTGACAAACCCTCTCCAGAAATATCCCACCCTCTCTCGGTGTGACTACAAATTGATTTTTCTCCCCCAAGTTCCCCGTTGCGCTGCCCCTCCTCATCACCCCGCCTCCTTTTTTTTCTTTTTTTTTTT
This sequence comes from Aplysia californica, assembly GCF_000002075.1. NCBI lineage: Eukaryota > Metazoa > Mollusca > Gastropoda > Aplysiida > Aplysiidae > Aplysia > Aplysia californica. The sequence goes on from NW_004797344.1 coordinate 1,804,826, forward strand.
TACAACCCCCAATCTCACCTACACTGAACCTTGGATCACATTACTTTCATCCCCAAGTCTTCTTTTTGTTCCTTCTCTCTCTCTCTCTCTCTCTCTCTCTCTCTCTCTCTCTCTCTCTCTCTCTCTCTCGCTCTCTCTCTCTCTCTCTCCTCCTCCTCCTCTCCCCCCC
>NW_004797344.1:1805094-1808746 GCF_000002075.1 Aplysia californica
GGGGGGACAGAGAAGGGCTGCCAAACTACATGTAAGGAAGCTGTGAAACGGGCACTTTTACGGTGTTCTATCAGAGAACAGACAGCCCCTAGCTGGGATATCCTAATCACCTGGGCGATTCATGATGAAGACGTCTTATATTATGACCCAGTTATCCAACCACACCGCCGCAGTAGCAGTGACTGATCGCTCCTAGAGAAAAATCTCCTGCCAGATAAAAAATGGCCTCGTCCAAAAAAGCAATAAAACCCACGGCATGTTCTTGAAGGACACTTCCTTTTACGACTACTGCGATGGAAAAACCATGGCATATTTTCGACAACCACGGCATATTCTCGACAGGATGCTTTCTTTTATGACCATTACGACGGGGGGACAATCATAACGTAGAATTAACGCATCGTGCTCAAAGACACATTAGGGAGCCGCCCTTTCCATGTAAATCCTGCCACCGTTCAATATGACAATCTCCATGGAAACCATTTATAAACAACATGTCAAAAGTCGGACATGCCTTAACATGGGACATGCCTCCCCCCTTTCCTTCTAGCGTCTTTTCTAACCCCCCTATCATTTCCTCGAGCTGCCCTGTATTCGGTCTCCTTCCCACCACCCTACTAACAGTATCCCCAAAGACAGCACAGTGCTTGTCGCCCCTTCCCCCTGTCCCTTATCCCGAAGGCGAGCGAAATAGGGTCGGAAAGGGACGTTCACTAGTGCGAGAGTAACCACTGAATGCGTTCATTTGGTGGAGATTCTTACAACTTCTTGAGGTCGTTGGTGTTGTGCGGTCTGGCTTCTCTTATGTTGTGTGTGAAACTGGACTGGCGAATACAAGGTTGTTTGCAGATTTTGGAGACGAGGCCATCGAAATGTCTTTTCTTATTTCTGTGAAGATTTGTAACGTTTTTCTGGACATTTTCAAGTTTTAATGTAGAAGATTGTCAGCAGTTTATCAGAAAATAATCAGAGTTTATCAGAATTCCATTCCATCTTGAGACATTTGAGAATCTTTCAAAGTGGAGTAAATGTGAACAATTGTTGGGAAAATTTGAAAAAAAACACATCTACATTTTAAAAAAGACCATTTAAATTTACTATCAATACTGATTAATTATATATCGAGAAAGTGTAAGGATTATTGAACCGGCTAATAATAAATTTTCCATGCGAATGCATTCTATTAACCGGTTCTCCCAACACCCGTAAATCGAAAGTGTGAGATGAAAAGCATCAATAATAATTAACTTTGCTTGATAATGTGATATCTTTTTCCGGTTATTCTGGATGTTATTACAGAATACTGTTTCATTTAGGATCTATCTTTCTATCGATTTATCTATCTCTCTATCTATCTATCTATCTATCAATCAATCTATCTATCTATCTATCTATCTATCTATCTATCTATCTATCTATCTATCTATCTACCCATCCATCAATCCAACAAAGTAAATATAAAATAATCCCTCATCTTCTTTTTTCGTCCTCTCACCTTCCTCCTCCTGTCGATGGCTCCTCACAAGTTTCATCTAGGCTTACAGCAAACCCTAGCTAGCCTCTCGCTCTGGCTTCTGTTTATCCAGCCCTCGCCCTGTCTTCCTCCTCCTTCTCCTCCTCCTTCTCTTCCTTCTTCTCCCATCCCTCTCTGCCATTTTATTTACCCTGCGCTCAGGCTTCAGCTCCTCTGCCATTGTGCGAATTTTCTTACGGTTTCTCAAATCCCGCTGTCATAAAATATTGTTATTTTATTTTGTTTTTACGCTCATCGCATAATATCATTGTCATTTGTTATTGTTATTTTATTTTGTTTTTACGCTCATCGCGTAATATTATTGTCATTTGTTATTGTTGTTTTATTTGCCTTTTGTTGTTATGGTAATGCATTTATCTTGTACTCTTGGCAACATTTCTGGCGTAACATCTTATTTATGTTTTGCTGGTGTCTACTTGTGCGAGCTTGTCCGCTGAGAGAATGTTTGCTAGTTCGAGCATTACGAAGCAAAACAAAACAACATAAAAAAGCCAGCGAAATAATCTTACTTATAGACTAACAGTCCTAGATGTTATTTGGATTCGGAGGTGGGGGAGAGGAGGGGGGGGCGAAGTGCTATACATAGAGATAGAAGGCTTATTTTTCAGTTACAAAAGCAAAGAGGATTATATTAATGTTATGTTCTAATGCCTAAAAAAAATATGCAACGCATTGTCCTTCTACAGCCAATGATAAAGACAGCTGAGTATTCTGTTTCCTCTCGTTTTGACTGAAAATGTCGCATTGTGCCTAGGTGCGTTTGGTTGTACTGTGTTGTTCTGCTTTAACTTTTTACAGGGGTCTGCAGAAACAATACGTAGCAGGCCACAAATGCTGCTTTCAGACGTTAGGTTTAACGAAAGAAAATACTCCTTTAAAGGCAAACACTAAGGAAACCCGTTGGACTGCCGTGGAAAAAAAAAGAATAATAATAATATTATTACAACCAGACAAAAGATTGATTTCAGAAATCAAAAAAGGAAAAAGATGTTAATAAGTGATGTTTTCTCCAAAGACAAAGGCACCTACTGATGCAAACTACCCAGTAGCGGGACTGACATTTTGTCCCCCCGTCGTGTCTCAGTGGTGGACATTCTGACACTGCTCTAACGAGTCTGGCCAACAAGAAAGAAGTTCACATCATGACATAATAATAATGCCACGCACTAGGAAGTCTTAGTCGGTCGTGGCCATGGTTATACAGAGCGAAAGGAAAGACAAAGACGTGGTAGTTTGATGTACAGAATGTAAAGACGTGACCCTGAGTTCGTTTTTGCTTTATTTTGTCTTTCTGGTGTTTTTTTATATATATAATTTTTTTGTTTTGTTTTAGCTGAGTTGTTGTTATCGATCCAGGTTTTAGCTGAGAAAGTATAGCATATATGAGTACGTATGTAATGATTTAAAAAATAGCATACACACACGCTGTTTCTTGCAGTTGGTAAAATAAAATATGTGAACTTGCTGTGTAGGGTAGGAAAAATCTAAGTGTGATTGCTGCAAAGTCAAAAAAGCATATTGCCATCTAACGTCATTGAGAAAATAAAAAGTACTCGGCTTTTCCTGCAATGTCAGGAAAGAAGACGCCACAATGTCATCTTGCAACATAGAGAAAGTAAGAAATTGGTGGCTTTTCTTTCCTGCAATGTTGGGAAAGTAAACGATGAGGAACGGTTTTCCAGGATGAAGTCTACGGGCGAAAAAAGAATTAGGACGCGATGATGAGAGAGTAGAAAACAAACATCGCACAGATAGCGAGGGCTAAAAATCAATAGCAGCCCAATCAAGTTTATAAACTTATAATGAAAAACAGGACTAGATCTAGTGCTGAGGGACAGGGACAGCGAGAAAAAAAGAAATCTTTCTGAGATGCGTGGGTTTTAATATGCGCAATGTTGTGTGGCATTATTAAGTGGGCGTCGTGTGTGTGAAGGGGGGAAAAGGATAAGAATGTAAGAATGGTTTGTTATTGTTGGTATTGACTATGTTGTTGTTGCTGTTGTTATATTTGTTGTTGTTGTTGTTGTTGTTGTTGTTGTTGTTGTTGTTGCTGTAGTTGTTGTTTTTCTTCTTTTTCTTCTTCTTTTTCTTCTTCTTCTTCTTCTTTTTCTTCTTCTT
>NW_004797344.1:1809549-1811666 GCF_000002075.1 Aplysia californica
CGCCTTCCCTCATAAGCATGTCATTTCGGTCTCAGATATCAGAACCAAAGATTTAAAACCTTTTCAATAATGAAATTCTGCCGTTATTGTTTGTGTCAAAAAATAACCGTCTCCAAGCGATGTCATTTCCCGATCCTTGTGCTCAATGAGTTGAGCTCCCAAGTGTCCCCCAGTTCCTTTGGAAAAAACCGCCTTTTTAGATCCCAGGGAGGTCGTTCTCTGTTTTTCGATGTGTCTATCTCTCTTCTCTCTCTCATCCTCTTTTTCGATCGTTTGGTCTACGTGATTTTTTACACACAAACACACATACACACAAACACACACACATGCGAACACACAGATAGAGAGAGACACGGAGAAAGACAGGTGGAGAAAGTGAGAGAGAGAGAGAGAGAAAGAGAGAGAGAGAGAGAGAGAGAGAGAGAGAGAGAGAGAGAGAGAGAGAGAGAGAGAGAGAGAGAGAGAGATTTGGCTAACCATGTCTCCTTGTTATGCTAACTTTTTTTTCAAACTTTCGCTCCTTATAAATTCAAGATAGTGTGCCTTGTTCGAGGGAAAACCTGCATAAATGTCGACATGAAAACTAGCAAAATAAACTAAAATAAATAACAGAATATGTCGTGCACGTTATTGATTTATTTGAGCAAAACGAAAGACGGAGGAAAAAAATAGGCTGGGGACATTCACAGACTGGAGTAGATGCTGCAAGCTTGAAGCTACAGACAGCGACAGAGATGAAGAGTATTTGCCTCGGGCTTTGGTTCGCGAAGAAAATCTGACCTTTCCAATTTCTGGCCAACTTGTTCTGTCTAGATAGAGAGAGAGGAAGGGGGGGGGGGGATAGGGAAGGAAACGGGTGGCCACTAACATAAGCTCAAGCAACAGTCCGCTTATACACAATGTGCGTCCGTTTGTGTTTATTTGTATTGTTATGTTTGCCAATATGTTTTTCAGTTTGTCTGTCAATCTATCTATCTATGTATATCTGTCTATCTATCTATCTATCTGTCTATCTATCTATCTTTAACGAAGTGATACAAGCATCTGCTTTCACGCTTACCGGCCATTCAACTGCTTATTTCCCGCGTATACAGTCTATTTTTCTGTTCGTCTGCCTTTCTATCCCCCCCCCAAGTCTGTCTGTCTGTCTGTCTATCTGTCCGTCTGCCTGTCTGTCTGCCTGTCTGTCTGCCTGTCTGTCTGCCTGTCTGTCTGTCTCTCAGTCTCTGTCTCTCTGTCTCTCTGTCTCTCTGTCTCTCTCTCTCTTTCTCTCTCTCTCTCTCTTTCTATCTATCTATCATCTCTATCCTTTTTCCCTCTTTCTCTCTCTCTCATTCTCTCTCTCTCTCTCTTTCTCTCTATCTCTTTATTTTTCTCTTTTTTGAGTGACTACAAAAACACACAAAAACTCACTCACGTTGGAGTTCAACGACTCTGGTTCTTCTTTTTCTTTTACTAACAGACACACTCAATCGTAAGAACTGCTCTGTCCAACAGAAACTCGAGACTTTTTTGCGTGACGCAAGCCCTGGTTTCAACGTTCTCACCTTGACCTGGAAGGAATTATGATGTTTTTCAAAACTCCGTAACAATAATCGAAAGAAAGAGTGAGGGACAAAAACAACTTGGAGGTTTTTTGTCGTGAAATCTTACTCGTCTCAGACCCACCTGCTTTTTATTTATTTATGTTTTATTGAGGGTTTTATTTTACTCCGCTCATTATTCCTCTTAAAGCAGTGTAAAACTGTGCATTAGATTATATATCTGACGGCGCTCAGTGGCAGAAATAAGATGTATCTTAACTGTCTCGGTTTATGCGTCGGAAGACGATGAATGGATGCCGAGATGTTATTGAGACAAAATTAACTCGGTGTTCAAGTGTCCTCGAGTATTCACATATCAAATCTAATTTCGGTTTTATTATCTAACTGAGTGTGTTTATCTGTTTCATCCTCCACTGAATGAATTTCTTGTCTGTAACTATATATATATATATATATATATATATATATATATATATATATATATATATATATATATATATATATACCTTTGTTGTGTTTTGCGATTCCATAGGTTTTTTTTATATCTAACCTTACTTAATGTATTTATGCTGT
>NW_004797344.1:1811766-1813230 GCF_000002075.1 Aplysia californica
CTGTCATTGAAAGCGAGATAGACATACGTGTAGATATAGGAAGGAAATAACAATACGTACACAGAAACAACTAAACACGGGTAGATAGATAGATAGATAGATAGATAGATAGATAGATAGATAGATAGATAGATAGATAGATAGATAGATAGATAAGTAGATAGATAGATAGGTATGCCAAAGGACAGAAAGACAGATAGAGACAGAACCAGAGACAGAACCAGAGACAAAAAGAGACAGAACTAGAAAAAAGACAGAGACAGAAAGAAGAATAAAGAAGGAAAAGAACACACAAAAATGTGAGCTAGCTGTCGGTCATCTGTGGGAGCATGGTGTAGCATGGCCAGGGCCTAAGGACTGGCACCAGCAGACAGAAGCTGGGTGGCACGATCGGTAAGTGGCTCCATTACTCCGAGCGCATCTCCACATTTTTCCGACAGATTCTGTGACAGGAGAGAGGGTTTGGTGTCTATGGACGGATAGATAGATGGATCGAGGGAGTGATAGATAGTCAGCTTTATGGATGGTTGGATGAGTGGATGGATGGTTTGGTGGATGGATGAAAGGATGGATGGATGGATAGATGGGTAGATTGATAGATGGATGAAGGAGAAATAGTTGAAAGAATAATGTCGCGTGTGTGATTTTGGATAGGGATAATTGATTCTGTTGATCGATAGAGAGAGGGTAGGAAAGAGGATGGGTGATGGATGGAAAGACAAAAATCTGGATTGATCGAAAGATAAGGATTGATAGAGGGTTGGGTGTCCTATTCCATCGATTAACGACGGCTTTACTTGATGAATGGAACCCTTTTCTGTGTGCACTGCTTTTGTACTTACATACGCACGAGTACACACACAGACACGCATACATACACACACATACACACACACAAAACCACATTCACACTCACACACACGGGTGCACATAAGTCTCTGTCTCAATTATTCTTCATCTATCTTTCTCTCTATCTCCTTGTGTGTCTCTCTCTCTGTCATTCTTTCACTATCTCGGGTATTCTCGCTCTCTCTTTTTCTCCTCTCTCTCACTCTCTCTCTCTCTCTCTCTCTGTGTCTGTCTGCTTGTCTGTCTGTCTGTCTCTCTCTATCTTCCTCTCTCTTTCTCGCTCTCTTTGTCTCCCTCTTTAAAATACGACACAGAATTCTCTCTCTCTCTCTCTCTCTCTCTCTCTCTCTCTCTCTCTCTCTCTCTCTCTCTCTCTCTCATTCTGTCTGTCTCTCTTTCACTCATCTTTCTTTCTCTTTCTCTCTGTCTTTCTTTTTCTCTCTTTCTCTCTCATTTTCTCGCTGTCTTTATCTCTCTCTTTCACTCTGTCACGCATAGTATACACAAACATTTACTCACACTTTCTGTCTCATCCTGCCCCCCCCCCTTAAACAATACGAAACAGAGTTTCATCTCTCTCTCTCTCTCTCTCTCTCTCTCTCTCTCTCTCTCTCT
>NW_004797344.1:1814462-1815636 GCF_000002075.1 Aplysia californica
TCTCTCTCTCTCTCTCTCTCTCTCTCTCTCTCATAGTTTATTATGTTGTTCATGTGCACTTAAGTTAGATTTAGCTCTCATTGTATGCCCGAAAAAATCTGTATAACCAACATTTAGTTCAATCAGTCGTTACTTTCAACACTGCTGGTTCTCTCATTTGTTCCTACTTCATTATAAAGTGAAATTCTCTTGAAATAAACACTGTAAATCATGTTGTTTTTCTTTTCTTTTTAAAAATCTTGTTTATCTTTAAACTTACCTCCCACGGCGATTCGATTCATGATCAAGGCGAACCCTCCTCGCCCTTACGTCATCGGTTCCGACCCTTCCCTTTATTTACTTGGCGAGAAATCGATTACAGCCGATCATTACGAGTTGCAAACACGAAGTAGTTTGTTTGTTCTTTCAGTGCGTTCAAATGTCTGTCGCCATGCTGATGGTGCAAGAGACCGTTCGTTTGTCTACGCGAGGTGGTTTCCGTGTGTGTTGTGTCTGTGTCTGTTCATGTGTATTTGTGTGTTTCTGTGTGTGAAGAGATGTTTCTCTTGCTCGCTCTCGCTCTTTCTCTCTCTCTCTTTCTCTCTCTCTCTCTCTTTCTCCCTCTCTTTCTCTCTCTCTCTCTCTCTCTCTCTCTCTCTCTCTCTCTCTCTTTCTTTCTCTCTGTATGCGTGCGCTTGCCGCCTTTGTGTGTTCGAGCGTGCTCATGTGTGCATGCGCATCTATAAAACGGTTAGAAGGGGAAATTGAGAGAGAAACAAAGGAAGAGAAAGAAATTTTTAAAAAAGGATAATAGTTGTTGATGAGAGAGAGAGAGAGAGAGAGAGAGAGAGAGAGAGAGAGAGAGAGACTAAGCAAGCAGTAGGATAAGGGTATGATTTATTTATCCCCATGTGGAAGCTCTGTCTTCTGGGCGTTCCCTTCTTCTTTGGTCCTCTCTTAGACAAAACAACGGGATAGGGGGTCGGCATTTGATGACTTGGTGACTGCTGAGGAAGCTCAAGGACCATTTGTCTTCCCAGATGGACAGAAGTGACCACTGGTCAGTGTTTTATGCCTCAGGGGCAGGGAATGTGGTGTATGAAGGGTGTAATAAGGGAAGGTTCGGAAAGAGGGGGGTTTGGCGGGAAGGTGTATGTGTGTGTGTGTGTGTGTGTGTGTCTGTGTGTGTGTGTGT
>NW_004797344.1:1815736-1821450 GCF_000002075.1 Aplysia californica
AGAGAGAGAGAGAGAGAGAGAGAGAGAGAGAGAGAGAGAGAGAGAGAGAGACAGATTGTTAAAGAGAGAAACAGATAGATAGATAGATAGATAGATAGATAGATAGATAGATAGATAGATAGATTGATAGATAGATAGATAGATAGATAAATAGAGAAGGGGAGGGGGGCGGAGAGAGAAAGAAACACAGACAAACAGACAAAACGATTCTGTCAAGCTGGCATCTCTATCGTTTTATTCTCCCCCTCCCCCCTCCCCCACTCCCGTGTCAGAGACATGGCTATTCCCACCCACCCTCTCACACACCCTTCTCTCAGAAGAGGGCCACACAGTGAAATTACTATATTTCCCAGAGACAAACAGAAAGTAGAAGAAAACCGTTCCTCCCCCGGTCTCCTCCTTTTGTCACGATCCGTGTTTATTATGTCTTCGCATTTCCCCGGAGTTACCCTGCCTACGTCACGTGCGCTCGATACCAGAATCTCTCCAAATTCCTCGGAATCGATGCGATGCGTGACCTCCTAGCTCCTTGGTTTTGCTCCGTTCCGGAATCGTGCGTCCTCCAAGGGGAGATGGTCTGCTATTTGTCTGGGTTCCGCGTGTGTCAACACAGCCTCGGGGAACCGATCTGGGATGTGCACAGATACGTTTTACCGTTTTAGGGGAAGCGGAGTAGTTTGGCCTTCTAAATTGTGCAGTAACATAATGGAAAAGCATCAAATCAGTATCTTGTAGAAAGCAGGCGTTTTAAAACTGCATGTTATTTTGTGTGTGTGTGTGTGTGTGTGTGTGTGTGTGTGTGTGTGTGTGTGTGTGTGTAATTGGGGACCCTTGCGGCTTTCAAGGCATAATGGATTATTTGTTGGTAATAAAATAAGAAGATTATTTGGATAGAAGGATACAAAGTGTATTGCATTACTGAGTATTTTGTACTGCACAAACCTATATTGGTGTTATTTTTAACTCTCTCTCTCTCTCTCTCTCTCTCTCTCTCTCTCTCTCTCTCTCTCTCTCTCTCTCTCTCTCACACACACTCCGTGTGTCTCTTTGTCTCTCTCTTTTTATCTCTCTCTCTCACACACACAAAAATACACAAACACACGCGTGCACACACAAATGCACCCTCACACACACGAATGCGCAAACACACGCCCACACGCACGCACGTGCGTGCTTACACACACACACACACACACACACACAGACGCACACACGCACACACACACACACACACACAAGCACTCAAAAAAGCACACACACACACGCACGACAATCTCCAACACCAACTCGGCATCCACAGCCAACATCTCTAAGCGGGTGGCCAGATTGAAAGGGCCCTGCATTCCCACAGACATCACGTCCTCCCGGTGTCTCTGAGAAGCGCAGTTCTAGCTATTACCCACTCCTGATCGATTTTTCTAGTGCTATTAGCCACGTTTCAAAGAACATTACGAAACAGAATTCTATTTCAAAATTCCCGATTTTGACTTGAATCGTCTTCGTATTTTGTTTGAATTTGCTCCCATCATTTTTCAAAATTCCCACTTTCTCTTTATTCTAGTAAAAACCGTTATCATTTCAATATTAAAGCGGCTGCCTTCCTGTATCGGCAAGCTTTGCATTATTGGGATTATTATTAAAGTTAAGAAGAAAAAAATACAAATAGAAAAAGGAAAGAAAAAGATCACTGGATCAGCTTGCTTCAGGCAGCGTCTCCCTTAGCTCATTAGATATTGATATGGCCTTGCCGCTTACAAGATTCCCTGCTGCTCTCAATCTACATCATGTACAAATAGGTCGTCTGATTTTGCTGCTCTGTTTGTTCAAATCAAATCCCATCTAGACGCAGAGTAGGCCACATTTTTAGTATTTAACTACCGACCATGGTCTGTTTCATGTTTATTTTCTCTAAAGAGTTTTCCGATGGAAATTGGATTCCACAAAGCGAAAAACAAATATGCACTTTAAAAATTTGTATTGAAGAGGATCATGGGCATAAAGTAAGGTGACATGAGTATTTCATTAAAGAGGAATAAGCCCAATCTACATGCCTATAACTCGCAGTTCTTAATAATAAAGTATCAGGATCCTAAAATAATTTCGATCTTCAAAGTGGTCAAATCAAGAACTCCATAAAGACATTTAGGAGACAAAAATAGAAATACAAAGACAACATGGGAAATATAGCACTTGTGTAACCCGAAAGTTTGGGGGTTTTTTCTTATTATTTTGTTCTGTTTCACCTTTGTGCACTTGCAACCTTTCTGAAGTTCCAACAATCAATTTGATCCTATTTGATGGTGTTCGAATAGAGCCGGGTTTGTGTACAGGCCGTCTAGTTCATGGCCCCAGGCATTTTATTTGTTCGATATCTTTACATTGCTTGCCCGCCTGCTCCTCTTCCGTTATAATACTTGACTCTCTCCTAGCTTATTTGTTTCCTGACTTTGTTTTATTTTATTATCATTTTATTCACATCTTTTTTAGGTGGCAGTGTATGTCTGGGGAGGGGGTTATTTTAAGTCTTTCTTAACTTTCCGAAGTGTGTCTCTAACTGTTAACTTCTTTACCGCAAAATATTTTCCCTTTTATTTTTTGCTTTAGCATAAACAATACAAGAAACCTGTTATTTTCCTTTCACAAACAGATAACACACATACTATATTAGGGCACAATTGAACAGTATAGAATACACCCCACAACCACGAAATTTGAAAGAAAATGAACTGATAATAAATAAATAGCAGTACAATAACCGTAAAATAGATGGAGGATGGAACTGAAGATTCTTGCCATTACTCAAGTTATGATGAATATAAAACTCCTCAAAGTAGCAATAATAAACTATCCTATCAGTGACAACCCTGACAACTCAATAAACCTTCAGTTGTCTGCAGTTGACACGCACTCACACATGCTCATATCAGCCAAAACATTAAGAGTAATCCTATCCTCTTTTTCTTGACCTTGTGGTTTATGATACGGACTGATTCCCTTCCCGTAACACTGCTTTGGCAATACGATTTTTGTAAATACATTCTTACTACTGCCCAGTGCTGCCGCCAAAGTAAAGGGAAATGAATCACAATCTAGTTAGGCTGTTTCGCTTTTTGGGGGGGTTTCCGTATATTTATACAAGTACTATTTTATATTATCAGACATATAGAGAAATACTTATACAGATGGATACATAGATAGAAAGATAGATACATAGATACATAGATAGACACAAAGAAAGAAAGATAGATAAATAGATGCATAGATAGACACTTAGATAGATACATTGATACATAGATAGCTGTAACCATAACCATCGCCTCTCTCGATCACAGTTGAACTCTGGCTCACCTCGAAACTTCCCCCCCCCCCAAACCACCACCCTCACCCACCCACAGTCCACTGCTTCATGTTCACGTCCTTTGTTCCAGCTAGCTCCAAACACAGAGCCCCTGGCGGAGTCTGAAGTCTCCAGGCTGTAGCGTGCGGTGTGCACAGAACGCACTCACGCAGAAGATAGAATAAATAACTAATGACAGAAGATAGATTAAATAACTAATGACAGAAACCGGGGCAAATTCTGCACTAGTGTTTGCACGCACGCCGTGACAACAGAGAAATTACGGGTCAAGTCTCACACCTTCACGCCCATTTCTCACAGACAATTCCTACTCACCTGTAAATGATCTTCTTTCACAAAAAAATAGAAATAACAAAAGAGAAAATTCCAAAACAGACCAAGAAATATTAACAGCTATTCTAAGTTCACCCTTTTTACTCTTTAAACATAACACCATCCGAAAAACAATAGTTAATGACGTGGCAAGGATCTTGACTGGTAGCGCTAACAGCTTTGTCTGGTAACATTAAAAATAGCAGTCATAAAATGAAAATGAAACCTCCACCCCATCTGCTCTGGGTCGTGTTTTGTTGCAATATTTAAATATTATCTTTGCCACCCCCTCATTCAGATGGGAGCCTCGTAAATTTAAGTTATGGGGAAAATCCGTCAGAAATTTCGAAAACAGTAAGACTAGTAAGAGACACCAAGAAAGGGTCCATTTTGTAGAGCTTTGTTTCTGCGGCTCTCTGCGATTCGTCAGTACAGTGAAGAAGAAAAAAAAATATTATCGATCTCTGGACGTTCTGTGTCAATACTGTTTTCTGAAGCTGGATTGTGCCATGGTACAATTCCTATGGATCCATTTTTGTTTTGTTTTGTTTTTTAATAATTTTTTTTGTAGATGGCGATGTTAGAAAGAAAGAACGAAGCTATTTTTATTCACTGAATGAATGAGAAAATCTGTATGGCAGTTCACAGGGCACATAAACATATAGGCATACAAACATTAAGTATTTATTACGCTTTTGTAGTGTTAATATTTTCGAAGGTCCATATTTTTTTTTCTCATTTTTGTGTGTGATTTACCCGGCTCTCAAATAACCAAGCAGAGTCGATAGGGAGTATAAGCCCATACACTTTAGGAGTGATTTACTAAAAACAGAAAACACACTCCTGCTTCGCATTACTTGTCAGTTATTAATATATTTTTTAAGGTTGAGCTTTATTATTGCCGATACATTCTCTTAAGATTTGAAGACAAAAATCAAAACGCTAGGAAGGATCCATTCTGCTGTTTTTTGGGCTTGGGTTGTTTTTTTAAGTCTTCTTATTATGTTTCAAAATTATAAAGATTTAACTATTGCCTAAATTTAGGGAGATGTACGTTTTCTCCTTTCGACTCAAACATTTTTCCCCCTCACATTTATATTGTTTCTTATCTAAAGGATATATGATTATGTAATCGTCATGCTTTTCACCGTTTCTTTTTAGTTCAATGCCCTTTTCAGTTCCCCCGGCTGTGCATTTAACCTAAATTTCACCAAAACCCAAGAGCGTAGGAAGCCAACATCAGACAGATTAAGACCCTCTGTTGTCGGGGGGTGAAACATTTTATCTTCCAAACACCCAATCCATTTGATCATGACCTCAATCGTCTTCCTAAGCCAACACTAACACTAAATGGCTCCCACCAATCTGTACAATGTCCTACAAATCTTGTTTTAGGGCGTATTTCTTCATAGCTTTCACAATCTCTGTTAAGGTACTTTTCCTTTCTCTTACACCATGAGCGAGGTTGCGTAATTTTCCATCTTTTGTTCCCTTGACAAAGTCGCCGATGCTCTTCTTGTTTCTTGCCGCTGTTGTTGTTGTTGTTGTTGTTGTTGTTGTTGTTGTTGTTGTTGTTGTTGTTGTTGTTAATAGGTTGTTACCTTGCTGTGTGTAGGAGGCGGTCTTTTAAGACGTACAGTATTTCATTTCGAATGTATTATTGATTATAACACAAATGTTGTGCAGGAAGAAGGAAAAATAATTACAGGAGTGGCTTGTGGTAAACATAATAGGCATTGACTCAATCTTATGGATCTTAATCTTGGGTTCGTTGTTGATTTAATATCTGGTGTTATCGTCATTTAAACGGGTGCACTATAAGATATAGATCATATAATAAAGTGCAATAATTACAGTAGACAGGGTTGAGGAGCAGGTACGAGTGAGTGTGTGTGTGTGTGTGTGTGTGTGTGTGTGTGTGTGTGTGTGTGTTTGTGTGTGTGTGTGTGTGTGAGAGAGAGAGAGAGGGGGGAGATAGAGCCTAAAAAGACAAGGGGTTTGCTGGGAGTTGAAGGGGGAGGAGACGAAATTTGAATACATATAC
>NW_004797344.1:1822898-1824842 GCF_000002075.1 Aplysia californica
TCTCTCTCTCTCTCTCTGTCTGTCTCTCTTTCTTTCTTTCACTCTCTCTCTCTCTCTCTCTTTCTATCAGTCGGAGCAACCACAAGTCTCAAATGATCCCTCTATTTATACTTCATCGCTCTCCGTCTTTCCGAGGCGCCTTGAGCAAAGAACAGAAACCTGCCAGCAAATTCAGGCCCAGTCTTGAGAATCTCGGATCAGAAGGGCGGAGCATAATAAGAGATGGTCCTATCGATTTTTAGCTGGGCACGCAAATTAACCGTCTTCCATCAAGTTTCCAGACCACATTTTATGATGGAGAGGAAAAAAGTAGCTACAACAAAATATAAAAGAAGAAAGAAAGAATGAGCTCGAAGTTTAAACGATGATCGTGTAACGTACTGAAAATCGATTTTCAGTTTGACGTGTATAATATAACATAATATATTATCTGTACGTGTACATGAGCAAGATGTCCGAGAAAAAAATGACCTCAGAATACCATACTTTTTTCCCAACTAACAAAGAATACCCTTCTGGCAAAAAAAAACCCAACCAGTCTAAATATCTTTTTTTTTAATCAAATGTCTCTAGGAAGAAGCTTCAAATAACCATGGTGTTTAGATCAGATGGTTGTTTTAGTAGTTGTTGTTTTTTGTTGTTGTTGTTGTTGTTTTGTTTTTTTGGGGGGTGGGGGGTAGGAATTTGTTCGGTTTTTCGTCGATTTTAAAGATTTGTTATTATTTTTCTTTATTCTTGGGTTGCTGTTTACTTCTCAAAACTATCTATCTATCTAGCTATCTAGCTATCTAGCTAGCTAGTAATAGTTTGTTTAAGCAGTTTTTGTAGAACTGTTTTTGGCTCTCAGAATTTTGTATTTTTACTGTTTAGATTCATTTTAGTACTTCTTTAACCACTCATCTTTCTAGAATGACAGTGTGTATTCGGCTAAAATGAACAAGGAATTATGGGGACATTAAAACCTTTGTTTTAAACTCTTCCAAGGAAAATCCAGTGTTGAATATTTAAGAAGAATCAAGGTAATTATTTTCTTCTTTAAGCTACGAAAAAGAAATGCACGAATGATGGAGAGGAGCGACGATTATTGTCCTTTTTCGTTTTAAAAGAACTGTTATGCCTTGGAAATGAAATTGCTTCATTCAATGGGGACCAGAGGCTTTGACAGGAGTAGGGGAGATGAAAGACGGGATGGTACTGAAAAGAAAGAGCTGGAGAAATATAAATCAATATCTCAAAAGATTGGAGAGTTTCTTCGCTCTGTAATTTACGGTATGAATCGCGCCTTTTCATTGTTGTTCTATTTTTACACCTTTTTCCCTACAAACTTTGGTAGCAGGTTATTAAAGTTATGATCTTATAAGTTTTTCTGTACTGTATATATATCAGCACTTTGAGAGTACTTGAATTGAATAAGCTTATGTTTTCATCATATCTGCTTGTTGTTCAAAATATGACTTTTTCATATTATAATCTATTTTGTCTCCCTTTTCATCTCTCCAATTTTTATTGTCATTTTTATTAGGGTTACCTATGAAGAATAAGGAATGGTAACATACTTACTGATATCACCAGCACATAATCTTTCCATCGTTGTCTCTTCACCTCAGAATGTACTCTAAACCCAAACTCCATCCGAGCTCTTTACCGTCATTTCTCATTTCAGCCATATAACCTATATACATACGTCGCTCAGTAAATTTGGTGAAGTAATTTAATGGAAAGCAGAATTTCTAATCCCTTTCGTCAAAAGAGGATGAATACGATGGACTGAGCTCTTCACTGACCTTTACTCCTTCATTTGTAACGCAAATCCGTCTCTGTCATACACCTACTTTCAATCTTCACCAATATCTCGTTTCTCTCCTGCCTGTTTGTCTCTGTGTCTCTCCCTTTCTTTCCCTCTCAATCTCTCTCTCTCTCTCTCTCTCTCTCTCTCTCTCTCTC
>NW_004797344.1:1827012-1828129 GCF_000002075.1 Aplysia californica
TGTATGTGTGTGTGTGTGTGTGTGTGTGTACGTTCGTGTATGTGTATGTGTCTTTGTGCATGTGTGTCTTTGTGTGTGCGTGTCAGTAAGCATGTATATCTTGCTGTGTATGAATGCGGGCGGGTGCTTCATTTTACAAAGTATTTGCCCTCTTGGGACTAGAGTCCAAAGAAGCCGAAATAGATGGATGGATAGATAGATGGACAGATGGATAGATATATTATGAATACCAAAATACATTGGTACAATCAATACATCAATTAATTAAGTGCACAAAGGCGGAAAGAAGGGTAGACAGTAATTCTTGGATTGATTAATGGAAGGCAGAATACATAATTTGTCGAAAGGACACAAAGGGACTTACGAAATACCCCAGTTGGTGAATCAGTTACGAAATTGCTTTGGACAAAATCTGCAGGGATTTAAACGGGCTCTGCTATAATGTTTCTTGCTAAAGTGTCTCGTCTCTAACTGAAGTGTAAATAATTTATACCAGTCCATTGCATCTAATGGTCTATGTGATTTTATTCAGATACCTGAATAGCAGTAGAGTGGAAGGTATTAACCTGAGAGCAGAAACCACTCAGCTTCTCACTCGGTACCTTAATAATCTAATGCCGAGCTAGACCGTGTTAATTAATCACCGCATTAGAGCAGCATGGTAGAGTTAATCGAGGCTTTCGAAACAGGGTCATGAGGGAGTTTTTGTAGATTATAATATATTTTGTTTTATAAAATATAAAAATATCGGTACATGTGCCCTGTGTATACTAGATTTTTTAGGTATTGTATTGTTATGTTTCATTGTTTGCTGGATTTTTTTTTTGGTGTGTGGATTTTTCTTTTTTTATATATTGGGGGTGGGACTGTCTTTGTTTGGATTTTTGTTTGTTTCTTTGTTTGTTTGTTTGTTGTTACATATGTTTCTATTTTCCCGCTATTTGTGGGTTAGATGTTTTCGAAATTGACAAATTTATATCAGCGGGTACGGTGAAATCGTGAAGCGGTTTGCTTTTTTTCAAAGAACAGAATGCATACCCAGATTGTGGAAAGTATCGTATCAAGCACGCTGCCTCCGTCATTTTGATGGTGCGTAGTATACCTCACCACCCCCCCC
>NW_004797344.1:1829100-1830599 GCF_000002075.1 Aplysia californica
CCCCCCCCCCCCCACGCCCCGGAGAAAAACAGGGGTTGAACCTGTGGGTGGTGGAGGGTGTGATGACACGGGCGTTCAGCTTGAATCTTCAGCGCTCAGTGAGGTAAAGGGAATGTGATTAGGCGCATCCCTCGGCACACGACCAGAATCTCGCAGCTCCTTTTTCTTCACATTAATCACAGCACGCAGCATCGCTTCTGACCGAGGAGCACTCGTAAGTAGGGCAAAAACCTGACTCTGCCTAAGTTAGTGGAAACCCCCCCCAAAAAAAAACCAATCCTTTTTTTCGTGTCTTAGCTTTGGGTATGAATTATCTTGTGGTGGATGTATTGTCAATATATTTTAACCATCATAATTCCGTAAGATTTGACCTAATGATAGTTGGCCTTGCCATTACGGTACCACTGTCAGTCACTGAAGCATTGCTTTATGCCAAAATTATTGGAGTTGGTGATCGTCTGGTTGATTTATTATTTTTTCTTCTCTCTTTTCTTTTCTTTTCATTATTCTAACTTCTTGGGGGGGGGGGAATTTTTTTTAGAGAAGACAGGTTCCTGAAATTTAAAAAAATTAGACGACTGACATGCCGACATGCTCTAAAGCACACTGAATCTATTCAAGCCTGTGTCTCTTGTTTTAAGCCTCATCATAAAATGGATGTGACAGCTTAATCGTTCTTCTACGAATCGAATCACCACATTAGAAAGACCCACTTCCTTTAAAATTGAAAGGGTCTGACTTTTCTCCTCCCCTAAAATCCTCAAAGAAAGGTCAATGAAAAAGCCATTGAGATGTTTCTATCGACTAGTTAAGTCCTCTAAGACGTTGGGGAGACACTCCCTAAAACATCGAGACCATCCACGGTATGTACCTTCACAGCTCTTCTTTCTTTATATTGGGTTTTCAAATTGAACCTTCTCGAACGAAGATCGCTTCATGGTTCCTCCCGAACGTACTTCCGGTGGGAGCCGCATGCGCGCGAAGGCCACATCCGGTCTCCATAGCTCTCTATAAAAATGATGACGGGAAGGGCGCCAGCGGGACCCGTCCCAGGGGAGTTTCCCCTTCAGACATTCATTGATTGTGGTCCCTGATTTATATAGAGGTCTTTGCAGTTCCTTAGTAGGTGTTCACTCTCCTTCTTCGATTTTGTCCTACAGAATTGTCCCCACCTTTCCTGTGTGTTAGGGAACCTTTGTTCACGGACAAGAAACGGGGAAACAGAATTCACGTGGTTGAGAATCTCGACATGTTAAGATATGACCGACTGGGATATGTCCTGGCACAAGGGAAGATAAATTAGATAAAAATGTTCTCCAAATATGATTCGAACGGGAGTCTTTTAGACTGAACAGGGAAGATACCCTATGTTACCTTCCATTCTTCTGTTAAAAGATACACTACCAAAGTGCTGTGGTATATAGAGATAGAGGATCACAGTGGCGTTGATTTTTGTATGATTTTTATTATCTTTATCATTATTATTATTATTATTATTA
>NW_004797344.1:1831804-1837367 GCF_000002075.1 Aplysia californica
CTCACTATTTCCCCCCTCTCACTCTCTCGCTCTCTTTCCCTCTCCCTCTCCCTCTCCCTCTCTCTCTCTCTCTCTCGCTCTCCCCCTCTCTCTCACTCTCTCTCTCTATGTGTTATTGTTCTCTCGTTCTCTCTCTCTTTTTTCCCCTCTACCTCTTTTCCCAGTCTCTGTCTCCCTGTCGCTCTCTAATCAATGCGCTGCCCAGGAGAGCTTTCCGTGCGAACTCTATAATTGATACTCGGACCATGGTCAAGATTGTTTCTTTGCTTAGAACAGCGCAGGCAGAGTGTCTGTATGGGTGCGTGCGTGCGTGCTGAGTGTGTGTGTGTGTGTGTGTGTGTGTATGTGTGTGTTTGTATTTGCCTACGAGTGCGCGCGCCTGTGCGTATACACTAGGTGTTTATGTAATTCTGTGAGCCTTCGAGCCCTCTGACATTTTGACTAATAAGAGAAGAAACAATACCAGCAGAAAGGGGGAGGAAACGACGAGAGAGGGAAAAGGGTTTATTGATTTCTCACTCACAGACAATGGCCTGATTCTCTTTAATACTCGCCGACCTCATCTCTGGACAAAGGCCAAAGAACAACCAACACTGCCTCACTGACGTGTGCGAAAGGCAGAGAGACTTTTGTCTGAAGAGTCGAATTCACGCACCATCACCCGTTCCTTTTCTTTTCTACTCTCTATCCCCCCCCCCCCAATTCCACCCTAAAAAGCGCATTTAGCTACCTTTTTGAAAATGCGCTATATAAATGGTATATAGTATTACCCCATACCATAATGCTTTTATATTAGAAGTCAAAGAACACTACGCCATCTCTAATCATTCTTTGCAGGTACATGTAGTTGAAAGAACAAAAATAATTATTGCGTTGATTATTCCCAGTTCCAGTTTACCTCTTTCCGTGGACTTTTGAATAATTTGTTTTTTTCCTCTTTCCCTTCACGCACGCTCTCTCTCTCTCTCTCTCTCTCTCTCTCTCTCTCTCTCTCTCTCTCTCACACACACACACACACACACACACACACACACACACAAACACACACACACACACGCACGCACACACACGCACACACACACCACTTTCTGTTTACTCATTTCTGTTTTTTTCCTAGACTGCTTTTACCATAAATGTTCTGGAATTCGGCCAGGTATGCACAAAGTCTTCGTTTTACCTCTCGCACACCTCACTTCTAATCTGTCACGAATGTCTTACATAAGTGACTACCCTACCCTTGAGGTATTAACTCCCCAGTGCCTCCTATGCCCTCACTCCACTCGATAGAGTCAACATCATGAGGTACAAAATTTTTCAGCTCTTGTTCCACGCCACGGTCATTCCCCGATAGAAGTGATGAATATTTAACGAGGATTCATCGATGCTTTTCTCTCTGCTCAGTGCTGCTGATTGTATGGAATCCAGAGACCCATTGCTTTAAGAGTCTATTACTGGACACTGGAACAATGAACACAGGAATGACCAAGCGTAGACTGTGAAACTATAACCAAGGCCCAGGGTCCCCCCCCCCCTTTAGGAAAGCATAACAACAACAACAAAAAGTATAGGCCTAGTATGTTACAAGCTACTGTCGTTGTAGCTTTGTTTTAATCGTGACAATGGAAAGGGTTTCTTTTATTATCTCTGCTAAATGTTTGTGTCCTGAAAGAGAATTCGGGAAAAGACTGTGAAAGGTTACTGTAGCTATTGCTATTTCTCCAGGTGTTGTAAACTTTAACAGATTTCGAAGGGTACGATAGTGATAGAAGATCAAATGTTTATGAAAGTAGCTGTAATGTCGGTGGTGATGATGAAAAAAGGAGCAACAACCCCTGAATGTTGTTAGCTGCCAGCACTGCGTCTGGACCGTACTCAGCTGAGTATTGTTGGCAAACAATAAATATCATCGCTTTCCGACTGCAGCATAGTGTAGTGTAACAATGTACAAAAGCAAAAAAGTTTTGTGCTAAATACGAGGTTACAAATGATAGTTTCTCTTCACTTTTCCTGTTCATGGTCGTTTAAATACTTTCTTCTATTTGCTTACTCCTCCACCTTCGGTGAATATTTTCCCCTCACACACAGCCCGTAGAGTAGAATTCATTACGTATTATAAATAGTAATCCCACCCTGCATGCTGTACGCTGGAGCACCTCTGGTTTCTGTCGGAAAGAAGGGCTGCGGAGCGAGGGGGAGGGGGTCAGTGCCTTTTTCTGTCGTGGACAGAAGCCATAATCACCATCTAGTGACGTCACACACTACCACTCCAACAAGACAACAATTATCGAATCTCGAGAGACAGTCATCAGGACGGACTACAAAGAAATGGGGTCATCGTTCTTTTAGTGATTTGAGGAGAGAAAAAGCTGTGCGAAAAACTGATGGCAAGGAGAACGTCCGCCAGGATTTCTCGGGAGATTACTCCAACGTTACCATGGTTACGATTACATTCTAAGCTTTCTAGGAGGAGGTTTCTTTTCATACATCCACAATAAGGCGTTGAGCCAGGGGTTTATTTTTAGAAAAAAATCGTAGCCCTTGTGTGGGGAACCAGTAAATTGAAAATAATTTTGAACCTGAAATTCGACAAGGACAAGAGAACACATTTGAAAAGGAATAGAAGTAGTAAAAGAGATAGTGTTATAAAACCTACTGTTAACAGTTGTAACACGTTGCAGCTGTTTAGGTATAGTGTTATAAAACCTACTGTTAACAGTTGTAACACGTTGCAGCTGTTTAGGTATAGGTACTATCTCAGAAGGTAACCAAAAATTACTACCTCCAACTCGCTGTGTACGTCCGTATGTCGTTCTGTCTCCCCGTCATCTTACCTGTGTTTCGGTATCATGTTGGTTTTCGAGAGAGATGAGCTTGGTTCGAAACCTCAAATGTTGTTGGTGGACAGTTATTTATTCCACACTCTCTTAATTTTATTCAACTATATTATGTGTGTTAAAATTGACCGCCCCGTAAGCGGCAACGTGTAAACATTTTAACAATTCTGACAAATCCTTACTTTTGAATCTACACAATAAATTTTAGCAATGCATTTAAGTAAAAAAAATAATAAATAAGTAAAAAAACCCTCTCTTTTTTAAAGAATGTTCGATCTAGTTATTTCAGCTTGACGGAGTGACAACTTTTAAATAAAAACTGAATGACATTTTCGAGAGATATTTCTCCCAAGCCGGTAATTTCAGGCTTGTGCAACGCTCAGAAGTTCCCCAGTACTAAAACATTTTAGTGTGAGGGTTGTTTTGTAGGGTTGTTGTTTTTTTACCAAATTCTCTTTATTTTGATTTAGTTTGGAAAGTTTACTCACATTTACCTCACTTGTTTCGTATTCGAATTATTTTAGAACGAGTAATGTAGCAGAAAAACGGAAAAAATCTTCTTTTTCTAAGAATACTTTTTTTTTTTTATTTTACCTTGAAGGCAAATAAATAAATCAATCAAAATTTAAAAAAAAACAGGAAAGAACAATGGCAAAAAACTCGATTTGCACAAAGCGGAAAGATTGGGTTATGGCTGTCAACCGAGATCAAAAGAAGAGCTTTAGGGACCGGAAGTTGAATGGCTATATCCGTCTAGTATAGATTAAAAGGAACCTCAATACGTCATTGCAAAACATTTTGCCTGGTAGCTTTGGTATTGTTCTAGAGAGAAATAAATGTAACAATTCGATGAGGCTGAACAGCATAGAGTTATGGTAGTCTTTTCGACGTTTGAAAATGCTTCATGTGCCAATGTCTGACGAGGGCCAATGCATCTGCAGTGGGGTATATTTCTTGAAGAGAAACAGAAGAAACATGACCTGGGGCTTCTGCTATGGCCGATGCTGTCCGTTTTAGAGGGAAGAGCTAGCCACATTTTGAGCATTGGAAAGCTTCATTTCCACTTGTAGATGTGTGCAGACTGCGGACATCTCTCTTCGCTTCGGCACTTCTCGGCGTTTATTATCTAGTATCTTGTCTTAAGTTGTTGGGTTTTTTATTCAAATTAATTTGTCTTGCCGCAAAAGCCAGGAAAAAAGTCGGGGAATAATTTTGATTCTCATTTCTGTTAGGGCAAACGGTGACTCGGAGATTTTGGATGGAGGATGAGGGAGGGGAGGGAGGGGTCTCTGTCGGCTTTGTATAACGCCAGTCATACGAATGGTCGCTCAGTGCTGTCGATTATCACGTGCATCTATCCCTTAGAAATTGGTGATGACCCGTTGACCCCTATAAACACCTTTCCCCCCTAATAAACAGCTAACCATCCCGTGTTGATTACTTGCTTAGTACGTTTGACATGCAACACTAATAGGGCGCAGATCCATAATGCAAAACAACAAATTTGCTCATGAAATGTCACCATTAAAGTATGAAATCGTTCTGATGCTAGTTTTACTCTCCAGACGGTAAACAGATTCGGATAACTACGATATACTTTCCGGGCGTATGTACTGAGAATATAAGTCTGAGGAAAATATGATGTTCATCCATAAAGGTTAGGGATGAGACACAACACTGCCTGTGGTAAACATACAGTTCTTCTCATACGACATGACAACTAGATCTAGTCTTTTTAACCATTTAAAAAGCTTCAACACTACAGACTAAATCCCTTCTCATCATAAATCCGCGCACGAAAAAAATTAAATAAATCTGATTTGTCTCTGTAATGTTATGATTTTGTCAAGACTTAAAGCAGGAATCGCTTCTAAACTGAAGAGACAGTTGAAGTTTCTTCATTGTAGATAGAGATATTTCATTAAAGAAACGTATAGAAACTTTCAATATTGAAAAAAACATGTATCTGGAAAGAAAAATGTTCAACTGTTTCTTCTTTTTAAAAGTGATTCGTGCTTTGAAGTCTCGGCACAATCATGGCAGCCTCTTACGTACGGGTAGATTTTGTAATAATCAATCACTGCTGATATTTTTAGCATTCTACTAACCTACAGAGAATTTATTGTAGTGTCTTGGGAGGAAGATTTACCGTTGGTGAGACGATGATGTTAAAGAAAAACGAAATAGTTACCTTTTTCATGAAGGGCGGGAAATTTTCTGTACCGTAACAACCCGGAGAGCAATCTCACCCGGGGAAAATAGTTCTTGGGAAATGTCAGAAGACCGACGATGACCTATATCTGTAGTGGCAAGAGTAGTCCAATTTTAAAGATTTCCAATAAATCTTTGGTAGTCGTTCACTCTATTCTTTACAGTTATATTATAGCTGGCGTGAGAGCAGGAAAACAGGAAAACATAAGAAATGAGAGATTGGGACTGACGGGAGACAGAAAAAGAAAAACGAGATGGCCTAGACGCTTTTATTCGTTTTTCTTTTAAATTGAATGTACTGGCGCGGAGTTTTCGACACTGAACTTATTTCTAGAGACATAACCTGTATAAGTGGAGCAGATTAAATCTTTATAGTATATCTGTATCTGTGGCTTGGGTCTACTTCTTCTATTTGAAAATAATTTTCGACGTGTCTGCAGCATATTTAATTTTTGCTTCGTCCCTCTCTCTCTTTCTCTCTCTGTCTTTCTCTCTCTCTCTCTCTCTCTCTCTCTCTC
>NW_004797344.1:1839238-1843793 GCF_000002075.1 Aplysia californica
GGAGAAAGCAATGTGATTTTGCTCCCACAGAAGAGTTTACAGAACCTCAACAAAAAGGGAACTGTGTAATAAAACATGACTTGATTTTGTGAATTGATGTACATATTTATGTATTTGTTTACATGTTGTTGTTGTGTTTTTTTAATGGGGAATCTTTTCTTTTTTTCTCTTTTCTCGTGTTGTATTTGTTTGATCTAGTGTATTAAATTTTTGGGGTATCAATTGTCGTGTGTGTTTGTGTGTTTGCTATTTTTTTTTCGTTTTGTTTTGGAGGAGGGGGAGGATGTTAAGAGTGGTGGGTGTTGTAGTGGAGCGTGAGTAACTGTGAGCCACATATCATTGTCTGGGCTTCTAAATATTCCTTTACAGAGGTCTAAAAACAGGACGCTGTATTGCTCGAAAATTGTCTTCCAAGCCATCAGACTCCAACCTGTCATTTTCCAATTGAGAGTCGTTTTCCTGACCCACTCAGCCCCAACCCTACAGGCCAGAAGGCTACATACAGACGTCCTCTGTTCTGATAATGTGACCCCTCACGACAGAAAAAGCCTGTGTGTCTGTTACTAATAGCTCAATGCTTGGGTAGTGGATAGGTAGCCAAAAAGAAAACCAAAAAGCGAAAACCCAAAAAACAAAAACAAAAACAAAAACCAACGAAGATTGCCCTTTTTCAACAAGCTCAGGCGTTCTAATGTTTCAAAGTCATGCGATAGGAGAATACGTTGTCCAGCCTATAAAAGAAAGTGTCTTTCACTCACCCCCAGCCCCCACCAAAAAAAAAACCCCAAAAAAGGGAAACCTTCTCTGAATGCCGGGTCTGGATGCTCAGTGCATTTGAAAAACGGCATTTTGTGAACATGGTTTTAAAGTGTTCTTGTTGTGTTGAACTATTTTTCTGGCCACAAACGCAGTGTACGTGTCTTCCTTGATGCTGCTCAAGGATTGCCCAAGTTTGTGTAACTGCTGTTTTGATTTTTTTAAGCCAACAATTGATGTTTCTTATAATGTACTTGTGAACCTGCTATGCCATTCGTTGCTGCAGTTTTGGAATGCTTTCAGACAGATTGTTTGTCGTTACTGATGGACGTTCAAGACGATCCAGTGACGCCAAAATGCCTCACGTTCTGACTGTCTGTGCTTCAAGAATGTGGTGTTTATGATGAAATGTACAAAAGCAAGTAGAGTCTAGTAAACAAAACAAAAAGCGTGTTTGATGAAATTCCAGTAGTTTCTAGAAATGTCAGCTCGCTAGTTCTCCCATTAATCTTACAATTTTTTGTTCAGTCGTAAACAAATTAGAGGCATCTGATCTTAATGATCTGAGTATTCACGATCAATGGTTCACAGTGCTGACTGGCAGCTGCCTCATTACTATCTGTAAGTATCGCTACTGTATGAATTAATTAGTACAGGATGCGTTGCTCTGGCCAGTATCACATTGGGTGTACTCTTCTCATTTTGATTTTGTTTCCTGACCAAGGTTTGCCTAATCATGATGAACATGTTATAACTCGTTTCTCTTCTGTTGACCATTTCATCATTTGTCTAACACGCCGTCTTCATTGAAAGTATTTTCATTGCTTTAAATAAGTGTAAATCATTCTATAGTTGGGTTTGGAGGCAAGGCTGGGCGTGAGGGGGGGGGGGGGATGAGGCTCTTATTTCTTTAGCCACTGTCCTTTGAACTTGAGTTTTCAATGTCTATCTTTGAATTTTAATCTTTCAGCCCCCCCCCCCCCCCCAACTCCCAACCCATCCCACAGTTCTTTTGAATATATGCCATAACAGTCACCTAGTTCTTTTTTCAATCAATAAATCATGAGATCAGATACCAATACCAAGCCAACCATTCACTGACACCGTAGCTCTGGAAAACCAATATAAAATAAAATATTAGTTTCAGCTTTGACGTTCCAAGAAATCCGTAAAGGATGTTCCTATCACTTTAGGTCTTGGGTGTCCCCTTAAATCACAATGTTGCCATGGTAATAGGGGGCAACACTCTGGGGTAGGTTTGACACTGACCAGGAAGTCTGACAAGAAAACTAATATTGTTTTTTATGTTGACCGTCAAACGCAGACACCGTGCTCCAATTTTCAGTCCGTGATGACGTTCGTTACTTCTCATATATTGTATAATATATTGAGTTGTAAAATCATTCTTCTCCTTTTATGTACTTTTCGCCCTCGGCCTGTTCACATAACATCACGACAAATTCTTAGATTAACGTTGTGGTTGAAAGGGTTTAAGTCGTACAGTTAACAAAGTACTTTTGGGAAATATTACCTTCCTAAACGTTCGTTATACTAGACTTTGATTAAAACAGAAAGACAAATATACAGAGGTGACGGAAGTAAATGTACGACAACAAAAAACAACTTGTTTATCTCAATAATCATACACATGAAAACTGAGAAAGGGAAGAAGGTCCATTTACATTTTCAAGAACGTAACATGCTTTTTTTTCATAAGTATACCGAGGGTTCAGAGCTGACATGGAAAGCCGACGACTGGGCTGTTAAGCTCACTCTTATGTTATGGTTAAATGCGTTCAGATAAATAGGCTAATTAATATCCAAAACTACCGTCTTGCAAATGTATAATCCTGCCATGTGCCTCGACATCCGAATCTACAACTATCGTGACAACAGCCTTTCAAAGACAAGCCAGCTCTTTCAATTAGACTCCCCCGTTCTCCCAGGGAAAGAGCAGTGCCAAGCTGGATGTAGGAATATGCAAATCAGCTCACGCGGCCAGGCAGTTAAGTGAGGGCAATTGTTATGGTGACACATTTAATGTCCGTTTCCCATAACTGGGAACTTGTACACGAGGTTGGACCTGATTAAGGTATTAACCGACTTGAGGGCCGGCTTTTGTTACAATCTAATTCCGGGTAAAGTCTGTCTTAAGACAATAGCAGCTCAATCGCAAAAGATGTGGTATCTGGAGATTTATTAAATATAATAGATAGTAAGAGCTCTCTGTCTATCTATAGATAGGTAGATAGATAGATAGATAGATAGATAGATAGATAGATAGATAGATAGATAGATAGGTAGATATAACATGGCTTAAACTATAGCAATATTTGTAAAAGTGACAAAAATAAAAACATTGTCACCCCCAAAAAAAGGAGAAAAAAAGAGAAATGAAGGCTGTAGAAAAGTTACAACCACAGTTGAGTTTCTTTTCCATGTATTTCCCTACGGAAAGTGTTACCTGTATCCAAGGTGACAACTGGTTTGTTCAAACAAAAATAATCGTGGACGTGACTGTAATTAAGTAAATCACTCCATGATAATCACGTAGTCAGCTTTTCTTATTATCTCTGTGCACAAACATTAATTCAACTGCACGAAAGTCGTATGTCGGCTTCCTTTATAGGTGGCATTTTACCTTGAACAACGTTTTCATTTGCATTTGCCTATTATAGTTTTGAAGAAAGTGTAAATAAACTCATCCAACCTCCCCACCCCAACTCTCCCCCCCCCTCCCACTGTGACATTGTCCTCTATCCATTCTACTATCCATAACACAATAATATGTTTGTCTTTAAGTAGGTATCACTGTATGTATGGCATGTTGCACATTTTAAACACCTCTTTCAGCGACCTTTATTATCTCCCGTGTCCCCTGTTTTCCTATTTATCTGTCAGCCAGTCTGTATTTGCTGGAGTGTTTGTTTGCCTTCCTGTATTTCTGTCTGTCTTCA
This sequence comes from Aplysia californica, assembly GCF_000002075.1. Taxonomy (NCBI): domain Eukaryota; kingdom Metazoa; phylum Mollusca; class Gastropoda; order Aplysiida; family Aplysiidae; genus Aplysia; species Aplysia californica. Next base: position 1,842,952 of record NW_004797344.1, read on the forward strand.
GTCGCCCGACTTACATTATTACCCTTAAAAGTAATTTCTGTTCTCACTTTCTGACAAACGTCGATATTCCTCGAAGGGAAAAATATGAGTCGACACGGTAGGGTAGAGAGTGAGTTGCTTGCGTAAGCAAAAGTTCAATAATAATAATGATAATGTTAAATGTCATCAAATTGAAGGCTATGACTTCGCAGTCGGAGAAAGCTGGATTCGTAGTTTTGAAAAGAAATAATAATATGGTGAACAGGAAAACGGGATAGAGAAACGAAAACTTCCCGGGAGTTGATTACACTTATTTTACGCTCGTGACTGAAAATTGACTTCTCTGTTTGTACTCTTTTTTTGCAAGCCCTGTTCGCAAGCTGAGGGTATATCGACGATTGATGCTCGCCCTTGAAAAAATAATAGCAGCTTTTTATATGGTAGGCAAAGGACAAGGCATAGTTTGAGGAAAAAAAACTTACATAAAAAGTGAATTTCCACAGAAATGTATTATTGCCTTTTCTGTTCAGGAGAAACTATAGAAGGAAAGTATGACGTTCAGAGGAGGTTTTTTTTTTTTTTTAAATAATTACGAGATTTCTGTTAAAAGTAACCCCCTCCGGCTAAGATAAATCGCATTAAAGATTCATTTTCATCTCCCTTCATTGCAAAAGCCCTTTGCTCTTTGATGTAAGAACGTATGAAGGATGTGCACCAGGAGACCTTCTTCTCCAACATCACTTCTATTTCTTTAAATCTTTCACTTACGACTGCACATACATAACCACTATGTCTTACTCATACATAATCACACAGACGTACAAACACACACACAAACACACACACACACACACACACACACA
>NW_004797344.1:1843938-1860267 GCF_000002075.1 Aplysia californica
CACACACACACACACACACACACACACACGCATACACAAACACACATGCACAAACATTCACACGACTTCCACATCCCCACCTCCCCTAGTCTCTCCAACTTTACAAGAACAAGTTACTCAGCAGAAAGACGCAGCGATCGTGTACAAACATACAGAAACTGCAGATGCCGCACTTATTTCCCTCTATAAAGAATGAACAGCTCTCTGTGTAGAGTAGTTCAGAACTTACGTTTCCAACTCTCCTAACCCCCGGTGAAAAACTCGAACCGTTTATCGAACTTTCTCCTTGCAGCAATCATGACTGCAAATGTCAACCAGCTGCAGAGCTGGGCCTCCACGCAACTATTGATATTGAACGCTACTTAACCCTCTCCACTCCATACCGTTTGTATTTCCTAACATTCGCTGACGCAATGCGCAGATTTTATAGCGATGAGTACACTTAGTGATAAATACTACAAAAATAAAGCTACAGCAACAACAACAGTAGCAACAAAAATGAAAGGAGTGCAACTACAGCTTTGATAACCAACATAAAACTAAATAGATGTGACCCATACGGATGCGAATTCCAACTCCTCAAAGCTTGCTGCGTGGGTATAAAGCGTAAACCCTGCACCATCCTGCACTCTTCGTGACCTCTTACGGATTTCTCAAAGTTCAAAGAACGTTTGTCAAAACATTACAGGTTGATTTTACCCGACTTGGAATGCAGATTACAATTTGGGTTTGCTAATTTCTTTTGTTTCTTTAAATCCATGCTATTGTAGTCTCTAATACTCCATTTTGAAAAAAAAACCTATTGCATAATATTATTGTAATGGTAATTATTAAAAGTACGTGTTTTTAATGTTCATCTATCTATCTATCTATCTATTGATCTATTGATCTATCTATCTATCGGTCTATCTATCTTTTTACTTATCTATTTATCTATCTATCTTTTGGATGATTATTAGCCTGTTCATTGTTTAGTTACTGTTCTCTTACGATCGTTTCCCGGTCCAAACGTAGCCTTCTATTCACGTGACCAAGCGACAAAAGAATATCCACAATTTGAAGGACTGTCCAGCTCTTGTGTTGGCAAAAATACTTTCAGCCGCCCCCTATGAATGGTATATTCAACCGCTCACCCTACCAAATCACCATCCCAGTTCCTGCTTCCCACGGACCCTCCCACAGACCTCTGTCATGCTCGGTCGTTCTGAAATAAGTGTTACAATGGACCTGGAAACAATACGATCACATATTTGTGAGGTGGAAAAATAGGAATTTATGCAAGGGGGGTTCACATAATATTTGTTAAGCGAAGAGAAATGAATTTATGCAAGGGGGGTCCTCGCCAGACGTCCGGCCCTCTTCACTATCAAACAAAACTGCATTTTGCAATAGCGTTATGCCGGTGTTGCATTATTGATATTACCCAACATGGCAGCATGCATATTGACCAGAGGGCTTGTGCATGTGTGTATTCGCTTATGGCTTTTGGGGGGTATGAGTCTCTACACCCCCTCCCCTCCCACCCTATTCCCATCTCCCTCATCCTTCACGCAACTTCCGTATTCCATAAGTGTGTATTCGCTTTTTTTTCTCCTTTTTTTCCTTTTTTATTTGAGAGGGAGAGGGGAAGGTTGAGTATCTACCATCACCACACCACACCCACTCACATCCCCTCCCCCACATCACTTCCACCCCTCCCAACTCCCCCCACCCCCGCCACTAAATCTCCCTATTCCCTACATCCTCCCATCCTCTCCCTCAACCCATACACTACCCCCACCCTTTCCTCTCCCCTTTCCCTCCCACCCCACCCACCCACTTCTGTCCAGGCGACAAGCTTTCTCCCCATGCACTTCACACTTCGCTTACTCACGAAAGCCTCATTAATTCAACAGCAGCTCGAGTAATGCGAGTTATTGGGTACGCAGGAAGATCATGCATTTATGACCAGAGCTTTCTTTTATTCATTCAATTTGCTTTCGTTTTCATGTAATGTACCCTTTTGTTGCCTTCATAAAGCGGCCCATTGTTCTTTCTCCTATCGAAATATTGCGAAGCCTATGAACATATTCAGAATCCACAGAATATTCCGATTTCTTTTGTTGCATAAATCCTCCATTCATCGCCATACATCTCACTAAAAAAAGCCATCGTTTCCACATTTGGTCATAGGAAAAAGAACCACACTATAACTATTAAACAGGATGATAAAACTTAAACTAAGTTCTTAACGAATTTAGATGGCAAAATTTGGAAGACCGATCAGAGGAAACGTACTATTCTAGTTAAAATAAAGTCATAACAGAATTATTTAGATTTGTGTGTGTGTTTGTGTGTGTATGTGTGTGTTTGTGTGTGTGTGTGTGTGTGTGTATGTGTGAGAGAGAGAGAGAGAGTGTATGTGTGTGCGTGTGTATATGTGTGTGTATGTGAGAGAGAGTGTGCGTGCGCGCGTGTGTGTGTGTGTGTGTGTGTGTGTGTGTATGTGTGTGTGTGTGTGTGTGTGTGTGTGTGTGTGAGTGTGTGTAAATGTGCGTATGAGGGGAAGAGAAAGGGAGAATGCGTGATTACATACATACTCTGTTGTGTTTGTTCAATCAGAGAGACATGATGGGAGTGGAGGGTTTGGGGGGACAAACGTTTTGGGAGGGGGGTGTGCTCACTGTGATTTAGTACAACCTTCCTGATTCGTCTGATGTCAGCTCATGTCCGCGCCAATCCGTTGATCCAGTCTGTTCCCCTGAGCTCACGCTGCGATTGTCAGACCAAATCTGAGCTGGCGAGTGTACCCCCTAACCTGAACGGACCTCATTATCCAGCAATTGTTATGCCACGACTCACAGTTTGTGCTGACCGTCAGTTCGCTCCTCAACGATTTGGATTATTGAATATCTCTTTGAAAAACGGGTCGCAACCGGATTTTAATCCGATTTATGGTACACAAAGAGAGAGCGAGGGGGTGGGAGGGAGGACATAATAATTCATCCTTTAATTTTAACAGAATCGTAATCAAAGACAGCTTGCTTTTAAACTATAGCAAATGTGGCACGGAATGTGTTTCAAAACCAGGCGGGTTTTTCATATCCAGATAAAAGGACAGGTTCCAATAACTGGAGATCCGGTTGACGACCTAAACAATAAATGCCCACGTCAACTCCCAGCCGGGCCAGTTCTTGATTCAGAGCCATATTCGTACGCAGTCATCATTGGCATCAGCTGTAACCGACGGAACTAGCGGGACTGTGGTCGATTTTTGGTTCTACGTCGTTGACATTTCACAATACCTGCCCATTGTCATCCCACAGGCTGTTTGTTTAGTAGACTTTTCCCAAGCGGTTTTGTTATAATAAAATTTATATTATGTTGTATTAGCTCTGTTCTTTTTTTCGTATCTATCTATCTGCCTACCTACCGACCTATCTATCTTTCTATCTATCTATCTATCTATCTATCTATCTATCTATCTATCTATCTATCTATCTAATATATAGCTATCCCACTTTCATTATATATCTTCCTATCTGTTTATTTATCGCCATCTTGAGGAACTAATACATCAATGCAAATAGAAATATTTCTATTCAAGGCTAAATGATGCGTCTTCTGTTCCCAAAAGGGAAGGGTAAACATATAGTAATGGAGATTATCTTTCGGTAGATCCTCAACACCCTCTATTGTATCCCCCTGTGTGGTGTCTAGACGTAGCAGCAACCATCATCATTTCAAATCGTCTTCCCCAGCTCAAAATGAGCACAATGGGGATTATACGAGTGTCCCAGGGATGCAACCAAGCTCTTTAGACAAATATGATTCCTCATTACTGTTTGAGCATTGTATGCGAATGGTATTGATTTTACAGTTCTATGAAGATTCCACCCAGGCTCTTCTGTGGGATTTTCTAATTGCAGAAAAGGAGAAGGGGAAGAAAAGCATCATGGATACAGGTAGAACGACGAACAAATATGTTTAGAGGACTAGGTTGGGGTGAAACAGAGAGAGAGAGAAAGAGAGAGGGAGAGCTTAAGAGAGAGAGAGTGGGAGAGGAGGTAGGGAGAGAGCAGAGAGTGAGGGAAAGAGAGAGAGGGAGGGAGTGTGTGTGTGTGTGTGTGTGTGTGTGTGTGTGTGTGAGAGAGAGAGGGAGAGAGAGAGAGAGAGAGAGAGAGAGAGAGAGAGAGAGAGAGAGAGAGAGAGAGAGAGAGAGAGAGAGAATAAAATAAAGCTGAACGGTGAGTTTCAGAGTATGTAAAACTCGAAACCCAGTTTTGAAGATAATGAAGCACAAATTCTCTTTAAGAATGAAGACGATCTGCACGTTTGTGCCTTATCATAATTAATTTTGTTGTGTTTATAAGCATTCTTAGATCTACGTCCACTCTGACTTGTTGGGATTTTTATTGTTTTGTTTTGTTGTGGGTTTTTTTTCTTTCTTTTTTAAAAATTCATAATATGCGTATAGTGAATGGAAATTTTAAATGGTAACAAAACAAGCACCTTTTTTAAAAAATTTAGAAAAATCCGCATTATGGCCCTCGGGAATAGCGTTCTTAACAATATCTTTATTCTGAACGCGTCCTTCTTTCGCTCAAAACACGTTCTTGGCTCTAACAAGTCTTGTCAATTAACGACTGCGTCGTTTTATGTAATGGGGGGAAAATAAGAATGCTGTGTCCTTCGGCTGCTACTACGTCATAATCGTGGTCGTCACTTATGTTGGTCCGATTTTGCAATAAGCGGTGACGCAGAACGATATACGACTGCTGTTACAATGAAGTGTATAACTAGTCCTGATGAATCTGTGAGATCCAGTACATTTCTTGAGGACTACATGTTGTTAGCTATATAGAGAACCATGTCAGAGCTCAGGTATTGAACGTAAGTTGACTTTTATCATCCTTAACACATTTCGTACCACGCACAGGAATTCCCCGTCTGATGTGAAATCTCTGAAATATTTTGAAATGTTAAATAAATAAGAAAATTTTCTTTGGGCGGCAAAATCACCTTCAACGATTTTGCTTGGTACGAAATGAGTTAACTGTAGCTTTGTTTCCTTTCCTGGAAAGTGTTAGTTTCTTGCGAAATGTAGTCAGTTTTTGTCTCTTCGCTTCATCGATAATACCTGCTGTAAAGTGATCATAAAAGATCCCTTTCATCACATTGTCTTACACTTTCTGTCTATTTCTCTCTTTCTCCGTGTCTTTCTTTCCATCTCTCTTTCTCGCTCTCCATTCCTCTCTTTCTCTCTCTTTTATACACACTCTCTCTCTCACACACACACACACACTCACACACACACACGCAAACACACACACACACACACACACACACATACAAAGACACACACACACACACACACACACACATTCACACATACACACACACACACAAATACACATGCACACAAATACACACGCACACACACACGCACACATATTATATATTTTGTATAAAGGTGCGTATGAATGGGTAGATTGGGATGAATAATGATAATATGTATGTGTGGTGTTTGGTCGAGGAAAGAGTTGGAGTAAACAGGAATGGATGGGTGTGAGAGGGGTGGGGGGGTTAGCGAGTGAGTTCGTGTGTGGCGTGTGTGTGTCTATCCTTTTGTTTCCATTTTCCACATGGGGCTAGTTCATTATAGCACGCGACTAAATACAAACATTCCATCGTTGGGGTACAAAATAACCCACTCCCAACTCTATGGCCATTTAGCCAATCAATAGCCTATTTGCGGTTTCTCTTTTTTCTGAATCTTTTCCACGACCCACCTACCCTCTGTCTCTCCGCCTGGGTTCCTTTCTCTCTCTCTCTCTCTCTCTCTCTCTCTCTCTCTCTCTCTCTCTCTCTCTCTCTCTCTCTCTCTCTCTCTACCTCGCTTTCTCTCTCTCTGTCTCTCTCTGTCTCTCTCTCTCTGCCTCTGTCTCTGTCTCTGTCTGTCTCTCTCTCTGTCTGTCTCTCTCTCTGTCTGTCTGTCCGTCTCTCTCTCTCTCTCTCTCTCTCTCTCTCTCTCTCTCTCTCTCTCTCTCTCTCTCTCCATTGACATTTTTAACATCGCCTTCTTATTTCGTCCGCACTGAACATTGAAACCAAATTTAAGCTATCCCTCCTCTCATGGGTCTCCTTCGTGGGAGAGAGAGAGAGAGAGAGAGAGAGAGAGAGAGAGAGAGAGAGAGAGAGAGAGAGAGAGAGAGACAGAGAGAGAGAGAGAGAGAGAGAGAGAGAGAGAGAGAGAGAGAGAGAGGACAATGAGTTGAAACGAAATCCTGTTTGTTCCAATATTTTCTAAAGAAATAATGGATTCTTCACCTATCCTTAACATACAAAGTAATCAATGTGTCTGTATGGTTTTGTGCAAGCAAGTGTGTTCGTACGTTTATGCCCCACAATTCATACTGCTATGAAATATTTCAATGACCATATCGGGTGCCAAGTCGTAAGCAACACAAAAAATGGAATTGAAAAGATGTCATAATGCATTATGCATGTCCTTGGTGTTTATCGAAACGCTGGCAGTTTCAACTCACGTGTTACAACCCCACCCCCTCTCCCTCTCACACATATACACTTTTCCTGCCCATTTCCAAATAAAAACAAACAAATAAACACACACACACACACACACACACACACACACACACACACACACACACACATAGATCTCATTTAAATTCAAAAGGCTATTTTCCTTTCCCTTCATCTGAGTGAGACACATATAGATATATGAAAAAAAAAAAACAATTAATCTCAGATTACATTCACGATGTCTTTCTTACGTCTTTCTTTCGTCCAGCAGCGCACTTTATATGACCCACCCCTCTTTCTCTCTCTCTCTCTCTCTCTCTCTCTCTCTCTCTCTCTCTCTCTCTCTCTCTCTCTCTCTCACACACACACACACACACACACACACACACACACACACACTCACACACAAGCACATACACACTTGTTTACCCCCGAGATATCCCTATTTCTGATCGCATTGCGCAGTTATTTTTTCACGGCAAAGCAGCAGCGCTGTTTCTCTCGCTCAGGCCATTGTTCTTCGTGGAAATTGGGGCCTGGGTCGATCCTGGCAGTGAGTTAGCCACATTGAGCGTGCACGGAACGCTCTCGGGAGTCCATGACGTCACCGGAAGTGCTATGAGTCGTTTGCTGGTCACGTTGTATTTTCTTTGCACCACGTTTAGGCCCTTGTGTGTGGTTTGTGTGTAGATGGATTGTGTAGCGCGACTGTGTGTGCAGTTCGTGTTTGGTGTTTGAACGGTGTGGAAGCCGAGAGCTATTACTTAATATCGCTTGGGAGTGTTTTTCATTGTGAGTATAAATGAACATTGTGTCATGAAAGACCCACATATTTTGGCTCTTTCTTCTGAAAAGTTTTAAACGTCAGCTGTGCAGTCGAACAACACGAAATAAAAGTACGTGATTAAAGAATTCGGAATACAGAAGAAGCCAAATTGTGATCTCTGATCGTCTGTGTGTAGAAGCTTAAATCAACGTGCCCTACAGTTCCGGAAGTAGAAACGACCATTTTGGCCAACGAAGCAGAAATAAGAAGTGACCTGTGTACATCATTCGCTTGTGTGAGGAAAATATTATAACGCTTTAGTTGTAAGCGTTCCACCGTGTTTAAAAGATTCGTTCATCCAGTAATTTGTTTGAAATCCGGTGCTTAACTTAAAGTTCGAGTACGGGTCTGTTATGATTAAATGAGTGTAGGTAACGCATATCACTCAACGAAGTGTTTTCTTCTTTGATCATTGCAGCTTAAACGTTACTGTAATAAGACGTTTCGATGAGTTCTTTAAGATTTATGAAAAATAAATGAAGTCTTCTTGAAAACATGAATTGAATGCGTATGTGTGCAGGAGAACAGCCATGGGATTATGATACGTTTTTGTTCTCACAAATTTATGTCAGTAGATTGTAATGTCGGAACCCCAAAGTACCCACTAAAAGCTTTATCGAAAAGAGGGTATTCAGAAAGAAACAATTTTTTTAGTGGGGTGGGGGGCAAAATGTTATACAACACCATTACGATATACAGAAAGTGACAAACAATAATATAGTGGTACTACTTTATAAGCCTTGCAATGGCAATTGAAATAATAGCAACAACAACAACAACAACAACAACAACAACAACAACAACAACAACGACAACAACAACAACAACAACAACAACAACAACAACAAAAACAAAAACAATAGAAAGAAGAAGAAGAAGAAGAAGAAGAAGAAGAAGAAGAAGAAGAAGAAGAAGAACAAGAAGAAGAAGAAGAAGAACAAGAAGAAGAAGAAGAAGAAGAAGAGGAATATGAGTACAAATACACGACAATAATGACAATAATAATAACTATAATAACAATGTGAAAAATAATGGGATTTGCGATATCAGTAGGGTTATTCACTATGGTAATTATTGTAACTAAAGCACGGTTTTCATGATGCCTTTAGTTTTTATACTTATGATACGAGTGTCCCAGTTTAGTGCCTTCCCCTCCCCCCCCCCCCTCTCTCTCTCTCTCTCTCTCTCTCTCTCTCTCTCTCTCTCTCTCTCTCTCTCTCTCTCTCTCTCTCTCTCTCTCTCTCTCTCTCTCTCTCTCTCTTTCTCTTTTAGTGTGTATGTGTGTTTCTCTCTCTCTTCAACTCTGTGTCTCTCTTTCTTTCTCCCTCTCTTTTTCTCTCTCTTTCTTGTTCTCTATCTCTCTCACTCTCTCTCTTCTCTCTCTCTCTCTTTCTCTCTTTCTCACACACACACACACACACACACACACACACACACACACATACACACACACACACACACACATGCACACATACACACACACTGCGCCCCTTTGCCTGCGTTCTCGTATTGTACCAACTAAATGTTCTGATTTCTTCTCCTCGTAACGTTGAGGACACATTTAGGTACATGTACCAACTGTTTGCGTACATTGTACAGCCTATTGTCATTTAAAATCTGCTCACGGTGTCCAAAACTTATTGTTGGGTATCCTGGTATGTTTTGCTCCTTTTTTCTTAACACACGTCTAAGGCCCTTATCTCCCCTTCTCATTTTCTTTGAATGCTACTCTCTGATTACACCTCTCATCTTCGACATTCACATGACTGCTCTGTTTTGCAAGAGCCGCAAAACTCTTAGTAAAACTAAAGAAGCACTAGGACTTGTTTTTGGATCTCTATTTCGCCTTACGTAACTGCAGGAACACATCCCTGCCCTGCCTATCACAACATCTCCTCCGAGGGTGTATAAGACCAGGGCTCTATCTGTCCCTTGATGACCATCGAGCCGGACGTCGGCGGCGTAATCTTAGAGGGTTGCCGTCTCCTGCAGTCAGCGGGTTCCGCTGATGTTCCGGGGGAAAGACTACGTCACAGACTACAAATACTGACTCTATTTTTGTCCCACAATTTCTCTGCCTGTTAGTAGGGGCAAAGATACTCCACTAGTGGAGTATCTTTGGTATGGGTATGTGTTTGTCTGTTTTCTGCCTCCCTGTCTGTTTGTATGAGTGTGTGTGTCTGTTTCCTGTTTGTTTCTGTATGTATCTATGTCTTTCTCATTTGTTTTTCTTATTCTCTCTCGCTTTCCCTCTCTCACTATCTACTTATCTTTTCATCTATCCATCTCTCCCGCTCACCAACCTCTCTCCTTTTCTTTCTTCATTTCTCTTGTTCTCTGATTCTTTATTTGTATGCTGTCTCTGTTTGTCTCAGTATCTCTTGCTCCGTTCCTGTCGTTGTATCTGTCTCTCTTTATCTTTTTATCTCTATCTTTCTCACTGTGTACTTCTCTATTTCTCTCTCATACACATACGCACTCCTCCCCCTCTTTCACTCTCTCTCTCTCTGTCTCTGTCTCTGTCTCTTTCTCTGTCTCTGTCTCTCTCTGTCTCTCTCTCTCTCTCTCTCTCTCTCTCTCTCTCTCTCTCTCTCTCTCTCTCTCTCTCTCTCTCACACACACACACACACACACACACACACACACACACATATACACACACACACAGAAGCACACACACGCAAGCACACAAACACATACTCACACACACGCAAGCACGCACACACACACACACACACACACACACACACACACACACACACACACACACACACACACACACACACATATATATATATATATATATATATATATATATATATATATATATATATATATATATGTAATATAAACACAGATACACAGCCCGCTCATATGACCTTAGCAGTTGCGAGCGCCGTAAAACCCGATACTATACATACAGATACACAAGCACATATACAAGCAAATACATTCGGGCAGTCCCCACATCTCCTCTCTCCCTCGACTTGTACCTACCCCCCAATATTTGATTTGTCCACCCCTCGTAGAAACGAAAGAAAAAAAAACCTCCAACGGGAGCCAAACAAGCGGGTGAGTGGCCAGAGGCCAGTGATTAGCGCCCATTGTTTCCAGCCAACTCACGACTTCGCTCTGAACTCAGTGGCCGAACACCAGGACAAGTCACATGACTAGTGACGTGATCACATGACCATTGGCCGCGCCAGAGGTGGGCTGGGGGTACCCAGAGAGGGTGGGGCCTGTGTGTTTGTGGGGGAGGGGGGGGGAGAGTAGTTGGGGAGGGAGGCCTTACTGGTGGAATGGTAACCCACGAAGAAAGAGAGGAATATATGGGGACAGGAAGTAAAAAAAGAAGAGAGGGGGAGTGGGGGTTTGGGGTTTGGGTTCGATGATATTGGGTGGTGGGAGGGGGTGTTGGGGTGTGGGTGGGGGCATGGAAGAGAGACGGAGACACACTCACTGCCACCGCTTAGCGGTGAAGGATTATGTTGATGATGCCGACGATTATGATGAAGAGGGAAGAAATGACTGCGGGCATTATTATTACTATGATAATGAGGCCTGGCCGGGTCTACGCTAAGGTGACCGCTGGTCTGCTAAGACAATAATTGCTCTCTCCTCCTTGCCTTGTGGCCTGTGTACACAACGTATTGCGGAACCGGAGCTTTTGGGAATCCACACCGCTAGCACATACAGATTTGGCTGTTTCTTGCCCACTGGAATTTCGCCTATTGATGGTTTCGATTTATTTCCGTCTCCCTGGATGTCAACTGCGAAATTGTCCTGTGATTTAAAATCTGTTATTTGTTATTTCAACTTTACATACGATATCAACATGAAACATTGTAAGATTTCATAATACTGTAGGTAGGATTAGAATATGCTATAAAATTCTTATTTACATTTGTTAATTTAAAAAAGGGATGTATAGTAATGCTGCAGCAATAACTAACACATATTCCCTAAACGTATTGGAACTACAATTATTTTCTTGAATACTTTGAAACAAATATAGATTGACGTTGTTAAATGCACAACTTACTCTTCAAAATGGAGGGGAATTTGTTAGATGGTCTCTAGCCAAATGGCATTCAATATTATGATGAAGCAGCTTTTTTAACCGGGGGTTGTTGCTATTGTTGGATAGTGTAACATTTTTAAAAATCCTCTACAAAAAGAACTGGTTTTGTGGTGAGCGAGAAAGAGTCACTTATTTGTGTGATATGCGTTACCCATAGAGCTTCCAAAGCATGTTAATAAAATCACTAACAAAGCAGTTTCAAACTTCCAGTTAAATTGTGTCCATGTGATCTGAGCAAAAGGATTCAAGTGTTTAATGATTGATTTACTCAAGAACGTTTCTGATGAGAAAATGATTTTCTGGATATTCGGAGATCAGGAAGTTGGAATTGAGGAGCTGTCAACTGAGGAGGAGAAGAAGAGAGCTTCAAAGAAGGGCGGTTTTATTCTGCCCGTTGGAACTTTGGTACTCGTTGCTATGGGATCATTAGTGGCTCCACTCACAGCATGATAATATGCCACAGTTGTGAGGAGTAGTCTGCCTTCATTGTCTGGTTTTGTCTTCGTTGGATGCCAAAGGGTGATGAGTGTGCTGGTCTAGTATGATCGAATCGCTTTGGTACGTACCGTCCGACTATCCCTTGCTGATAACTGTAGGGTGTAGATAACAAGAGGAAATAAAGACTTTCGGAGTCAATGGAAGGGGGGGGGGGGAGTTTTGGTAGACAACTTTGCAGGGACAGAAAAGATTTTTTATAATAAATAAAAAATCTAGGGCTGACACATTTAAGAACTTTTCGATGCAATCAGCTTTATCTAATAATATAATTTGTTGGAATTGGTTCGGTAAATATGTCAAGGTTCTTTGTACCCACTTCTAAGAGCTTCCTTGGAACAAAAACGCATTTCATGATTATGAGACTAAAAGAAACTATGAGAAAGGAAAAGTACAAAGAACATTTGTAAGGAATAAAGAAGTGGGAGGAGAAAAGGTAGGAGAAAGCTAATAGCAGGCCGAAGATGAGTACTAGAGGAGAGTAGGAAGAAATCAAAAAGATAATTGAAGCGAGAATAAGTCATAGCGGTTGTAAAAAGACATTTTACAGGCTAATAGATACTTCCCATGCATCATTGATCAGTGTACCGACTGGAATCTTTTAGAATTTCACCAAACGTATTTCTAGTTTGAAGCTTCCTTATCAAATGTATCCTGAAAGACATCAAGGGATGGAATAGGGCCCAGTTTTGTCTTTTGATGTTACCATTTCCAATTCGTTGAAATTGTCCCCTGTCTCACGCCCTTATGAAGTATTCATTCACTTATTCCTTTTTTATACTGTTTTATCTTTATGTTAAAAGAAACGACTTAATTCTCGAGGTTGTGGTTGCTAACGTTTTACAAACAATGGAGTCTATTGCAATATCTATTGTTGGAAGCCTGGTGTTATCCATCTTAAGATACCTAGAAGGAAAAAAAGCCAACCCAGTGTTTTGAAAGTATTCAAGTACCTAAATAGAACGTAACAAAATTACCTTGTATTGATTAAGGATATAACATTGTTTTAACATAAACATCTCTCTCTTTGTCTCTCTCTCTCTCTCTCTCTCTCTCTCTCTCTCTCTCTCTCTCTCTCTCTCTCTCTCACTGTCTCTTCAGTTCCCTCTCTGACACTAACACATTCTCGGCCCCCCCCACTTGTTTTTTTCTTTCTGTTTTTTTATTTCTCCTCCACTCTCTTTTCTCTCCATCTGCATCTGACGGAAATCAGCAAAACAAAACATAATTCATTTCCTTTCATAGTCCTGGCCAGAACTCGGCTCTTTAGTATTATATTTTGTTATTTGCTATTTTTGTTCTCCTTTAGCCAAAGTATTCGCTTCCCTCTTTGCTGCATCCACCCAAGCGAAAAATGCGTGCGTTTTGCATCTGAGCATGTTTAGGAAAAATAGCGAAGCTTTTTTATGTACGTTTGAACGATTTTAACCAAATTGATTCGAAAACGAACGCTTTCTGTTGCTGTGATTTTTGCGCGCTTCTAAAAAGTAGAGCCTCTCTCTTTCTCTCTCCCTCTTTCGCTCTCTGCTTGCCTGCTCTTTACGTTTGCGAAGCGCTTGTCGATTTTCAACAACCCTGCAGTTCTTGTATGAGTTCTTGTATAGTTTTGGTGCTGAAGTAGTTCTGTTAATAGGCGAATTTTTCTCTTCTTTGAGTAGCAAAAAGATAGACAATAATTATAGTTTTAGTACCCCCAGAGCTGTCATGAAGAGGATAACCTGGGTATCTTTCGTTTAGTACAGCTTGAATGTGTGCTTTTGCATGTTTTGTTTTCATGCATGTGCAGTTTGCTCCTTTGACTTATCCGATATTAGCTGTCGGCCTGTTGACACCTTTCTTTCCACATGTGTGTATAAAGTGCCTTTTTGTTGGATGAATCTTTCCGTTTCCCTCCAGCCATGCTTTTCCTTTTAAGTTGATCAAATGCAATGCACACAATACATTGTCATTCAGCACACAACATTTTACCCCAAAGCACCCAGGGACAGTTTAAAGCATTCACGGCTCGACACATTATACTGAGTGTGTACGATAAATAAATACAAATCGAGGTCTATGTGATTGACGAGTATTTTGTTCTGTGGTCTTAGTCGGTTTAACCCTGATGTTTCCAGATAATTCTGAATAAATGCTTTTTTGTCTTAGAATTATAAACCTAACTAGAAAATTGCATAAACCTCTTAACATCCAGAAGAGAAGCTCATATTGCATAATAATGTTTTGTCAGTCACTGAAATTACATTATACAAACTAGTGTAGAAACAGAACTTCAGAGAACGCTTGCGTACAATGAAAACATTAACGAAATCTGTAAATTAAATACTTTTTCAATGCAGCCTTACACTTTAAAAATTTGAAGTGCAAACTTGAAACGCGTTTTCGGCAAAGGTTTCGTTCTATCGTCTCGTCATAAATAAATATTGTTTTTGGGGAAAGGTTCAGAGTGATCCTTGCGAAGATCAACGACCTAGGGTTATATAAATGGTTGATATTGAGCACATGGTACATAAGCAAGTGGACTTGGTCGTCATTATCTTCACGTTGGCGTGGTGAGAGATGAGAATATCATTATTTATCTCGGCCGCGAACGGCGCTGGAAGAAGTCAAGCTCAAGATAAGATTCGTCTCGACGTCAATCGAAGAGGCTCACACCCCGGCGTCTTCACATGCCACGTAGACGTGCGGCGTCGCGGAAATCCGATTCTTGTCCAAGACTCGACCCCCTTAGACCGGCAGCACACACGGACAAGTGGCGCAGCTCATCCCAGACGAGAGGCCACGCTCCTAGCCCTCAAGATGCCATATTTGTCTTCAGTTGTCTGTCATGCCAAGCCTGTCTTCGTATTTGTTTTACGGGAGGAAGAGGCATCGACCAGCAGGGAAAGACAAACTTACCGCGCACGAGAACCTCCTCGAGCTACACGGCTAGAAACTCTCAATGAGCCGTGTAAAAATTGAATCGATAAAACGAATGAATGAGGATGGGTGTTTTGTTTGCAAATGTGGGAGGAACATCTCTGTGTGAATTGAAGGGCAAGGCCAGTAGATTGATGGAGATTTGATACGGTTTTGGCAGGAAAGAGCATGCTGCAAAGATTACACAAACACTCGGAAGAGTAATTGGATTGTTGGACAACCTGGAAACGGGTCGCTACCCGAGTGAAGCTGTAAAAACAAACTACGGGAACAACAAAAAATTAAACAGAAACCTAAGCGGTACTGATGTTTCACAATACTTTCAGAGATAAACAGATTCATGCTAACAAGTAATGTCAAGTTAACAAAAATAATATAAAAAGGAAATGGAGAGCTTGATTCTGTTGATGCACTTGATATAGTGCCAAACTGTGCTTACGAACAACAATCTTTTGCATGTAGAATCGTTGACTCCTTTTCCAGAAACAGAACAATCACTGACATGGATGTTAGTGTTCTTTTTAACATAATATCCCATTCAACCATTATACTATGACAGTGTTTGATACTTTCCTTCCTTACTGTCAAAATACTAACTATCGGAAAAGAAAAAAAAATCTTGACAAATCAAGCGAATGACACTTTGGAGATGAAAAACCAAATTAGTTTACACAATTACTGATTAGACAATGTGCCTGGAGATATAAAATATTATAGGTAGTATGCGGCTCTCGTCTCAATAATGAATTGGTTCCGTTTAAAACGTATTCATTATTCTGCGTATTCCCAAATAAATCCTTTTTCTTGCATTTTTTTTAGTGTTTCTCAAAAATAATACCTCCTCCTCTCACCCCCCCCCCAAAAAAAAAACAACAACAATTAAAACAAAACAAAAAAACTTTCGAAGTATATTATGACACAATAATTGGAATGACACCATCAAAAATGAAACAAAACACAATTAATTTACTGAAGGCTTATGTGAAAAGGACAAATACGCTGAACTGTCTTTTCTGCACTTTATTTAATATTTATTGTTACTTTGACGTTAACAACTACAACCTCTGAGATATAGTCGAAAAGGTGAATGTTTATCATGGAATTGATGACTTTTCTGGCATACATTTTATGCATTATATCATTTACCAGTTATCTTTGAACTACCGACCTGAGACTAATCTGCTGCTTTCATCAAGACAGATTTTTTCTTCAGCTTCATTATCATCGTTATCATCCACATTGTCAATATCGCCTTCATCATTATAATCATCATTATCATCATCATCACCATTATTTTCATCACCATCATCATCATCATCTTTTATAGAACTTGCCAATACACTATGAAATTTGAGTTCGAATATTTCTTGGAAATATTGACACATCACATTTTCACCACTTTTCCACCCTTCCACTCTGTTTCTAGCATCTCATCTTCCTCTTTCTCATCCTGCCCCTCCTCCTCCTCCTCCTCCTCCTCCTCCTC
>NW_004797344.1:1860367-1862265 GCF_000002075.1 Aplysia californica
CCTCCTTCTCCTCCTCTTCCTCATCATCATCATCATCATCATCATCATCATCATCATCATCATCATCATCATCATCATCATCATTATCATCATTATCTTCACCACCATCACCATTATCATCATCATCATCATCATCATCATCATCATCATCATCATCATCATCATCATCATCATCATTGAAAACATAAAATCTGATTGATCAAACCAGTCAGCTTGTCCGACAATGTATAAATTTTCCATCAAAAATTGCCCCCATTTCTCACAGTATAACTTTGATGTCGATACATTTTTTAATGTATAATCAAACCATTTTGATTTCATGTTGTGGAAACGTTAACCTTTCCTGAGGTATGTTTATACGGGTATTCAATTTGTATAATAGTGTACCTTTTTACCAATTTATAAATCTAGAGCTATGGGCACTATGCGATGCATTGAATTATTAGAACAGAATGGAAAATTAATACAAAATATTACGTGATGGTAGTGATTTGTACAGAATAGTTTCGTCATTTGTCTTTATATGTGTTCTTGGAAAAATCTTCTCAAGGTAAAACTAGAAAGAAACACCCGAAATGCATTTTAAGTACGCGAAGGTAACGATATTTTTCGGTTTAAAAAAAAGAGATGTTCACAGACTCAGCAGCCTTACGGCACATAATTATTTATTTTGTATTTGTTTTAAACGAATTTGCGGAGCACATTAATCCCTATGGTCATAATCATTACTCTTAACAGTCTGAAGCTTACTTTCGGTGGATGGGTTAACATACTGCTGCTCGTGTATATACATATTCCCTGATTTTTGTTATGAGAAAGTAGAGTGACGTCATTATGTTAGTGCGCGGGAGCAAAGCGTTGCGGGAACCCTTTTTAGAATGGTTGTGAAACGCCACTGCTTGGGCCTAGGTGAGTGTCAGCAGATGATGCGGCTATGGCGTTGTGACGTGGCGCGAACTAGCTCTTTTGTCTTTTGGTCGGCCGTGTAATTGCACCGTTATAGGGATCGATACACTGCTAATGGACAAAGCGACAATGGAGTGGAAAATGATTGATTGTCCGCAAACATTCAGCATAATGGTGACTAAATCAAGGTTCGATACTCTTGCAAACACGGGTAATGGGAAAAATTGGTCATCCCGATACTCATGCAGAGAGCGAGCGTTCAGTGTCGCCTCGCTAGAACAAACTACAGAAATGGTGGTCAAACAGACGCGTTGCGCTATATGCCAACACCGGCTGCATGACACTGGCCAGGAATGTTTGAGACTTGCCCCGGATACGGTAGTACCAACGTACTCGAGAGAATTTGGCATTATTTTAGGTGTATAATGTTTGTATCCAACGCGATGCTATAACGCGCCCTTTTGCAGATAATATTTTGTTGTGGGTTAATGCAAGTTACAAGGTAGCGGGTGGCGTAGCTTTATTTCCCGACCAAAAAAATAATAATTTCCGTTTGATCTTCACATTGATGATGATAAAAGTAGAGGTCCTTTACTGTTGAAATAGGTAGGGATTTGTGTGTCCATTTTCATTCCGATGATATAAAGTACACTAAGAGGACATGAAAATCTCAGTTTTGCCTCAGTTGGACAAAGACCTGAAATCCAAATACCATTTTCCGTGGACAACGACCCAACTGCTATTATCCTGGGATATTTTAGGAAGGGAAAAGCTCATTACATCGATTGGTTGCGTTCACTCGTGTGCTCCAAACAGGGCCCAGTGTTTATCAGAATATACGGCAAACTGAACTACATTGGAATAACCCCTTTGGTTAGTCATCCCCTCGTCCCCCCCCCCACCCCTCGCTCCATCCCTCTTACAGCCTATCGCTTTTATTGCAAACGTCGCTTCTTTGCTTTACCCCCCAAATCCCCCTACCCCCCCCCCCC
>NW_004797344.1:1862365-1863680 GCF_000002075.1 Aplysia californica
CATTCCATGACTCTCACTAGCCAAACCCCGCTCTGAGCAGCTACAGATCTCACGAAGAGTTTAGAAAATTCCCTTTATGAATTCTGTTTCTATAGACAGATAAAACGTTCTAACTTTTTCATGGAACGAAGTAGGGAACTCAGTAAAGTTGCATTCACATTTCTATTAGTAAATTGATACATATTATTTTGTACCGAGCGAAACAAGATTGTACGTGTTTTCCAGTTGAATTGCTAACATTTTGTCGCTCAAGATAAAGAACTAACCCAAAGAATGCAATGGTATTATACAGTTAGTTACCTTTTAGAGCTTCGTTTTGAAAGTAGATTCTCAAAGTACAGTTCATCTTAAACTTATTCTTTCAGGTTGTGCATTCCTCTTTGGCTTAGAATTATTTTCTATGTCAAAGTAAATTAAAAACTAAAATCTGAATTGAAAACGAAATGTGATGAAAAAATTAAAAATCTGTGAATCAGCGTACCTCCTCCGAGACATTTTTGAGAGGAAAGTTTATCAATCAGAGGCTCTCAGTCTGTAATTTTCGAAGCTCCTGACTTGGGACATTACATTTGAAAATGGAAGTTCAGTTTTCAATTGGTCACAAACTAACTCTCATTCATGTTCACTTGGTGTACCAAAGACACTGGTCGTTACAAACGAGCTGATGGCTTGGTGTGTTGCCATGGTTACCGAGGGGTCGTGAAGTGAATGCAGGTCGCCCACCACGGTTGCAACAACGCCACCACCGCAGCATCCTCGTCGGCCGAGATACGGCTTGACTCGTCTCCATCGGGTCTGGCCCTACATCGACTCTCTCTTCGGACCTCTCGTCTATTGGGAGGCCTATAGCACTGAGGAAGAGGAAGAAGATAGGTGCGAGGAGGAGAAAGAGGAAGACCAAAAGGAGGAGGAAGAGTCTGAGGAAGGAGAATATTCAACGTACCAGGGAGAAGAAGCAGGAGCAGACGGAGGTGAGAAGGAGGTTCTTGTCGTTGGGAAGAAACGAAAACGGAAAGACGACGAGCCAGAACACCCGGCAGAAGACGAGGATAGTTATAATTTCTTGGAGGAGGACGACGACGACGAGGAAGACCAACGAGGTTGCGCCATGCAGCACCACTCCCGAACGCACCACGCCAGCAAAGCGCACCATACACGTTCGCACCAGCACAGCCGTGCACGCCATGGGCACCACCACCACCATGGACACATGCACCACCGACACCAGCAACATCTTCACGGGCACAGCCATGGCTCCGGGGGAGGTCACGGTGGTGGGGGTGGAGGAGGAGGGGGTCACGGAGGAGGAGGAGGA
>NW_004797344.1:1863780-1865829 GCF_000002075.1 Aplysia californica
GGAGGAGGAGGGGGTCACGGAGGAGGAGGAGGAGGGGGAGGAGGAGGAGGACATGTCGGAGGGGGCGGGGATGATGATCATGAACCCGGGAAGTTTGAGGAGATCACAGGCATCGCTATACAAGGAGAGGGGTGAGGCGCCACTTCACTCGGTGTTCTTTTGGTTGGCATATTATCATAACAATAAATGTTATAACTGTTTTTTTATATTACCGTTTATGTCATTATCAATGTCTTTGTGTTTCTGTTTTTGTTATTATTATTATTATTATTATTATTATTATTATTATTATTATTATTATTATTATATATACATGTCATAGTAAAACTGTTATATCCATTATTACACTATTATTATTATTCTTTATAGTTATTGTTATCATGATATTATTATTTCTATTGTTAACATTATCATGAAAATATTATTATTTATAGCTATCATTATTATTTCTATCATTACTTTTATTATTGTTATTATTGTTATTGTTATTTTTATTGTTTTTGATATTAGTAGTAGTAATATTGTTATTATTAAAAATAAGCGTATTATTATTATTATTATTTATTATTATTATTATTATTATTATCATTATTATTATGTGTCTTTGTGTGTTATTATTACTAATGTTGTATTTGTTTTTGTTCTTTTGTTGGGTTTGTTTTTGCACATGTATCTTACCACCCAAATCATTTGTTTGTTTGTTTTTTTCTTCATTTCCCATTAACTCGCTGCAATGTGTATTTTGAACACTTATCTGGAACCCTTGAAAGCTTCTTTACTTTTGCATGGCACATTAACATGATGGTTTTCTACCTCTATTCAGCTTCAGAATAGAAAACATTTTTAGAGGTGACAGTGTACCTCCTGATTTTCTATTTATTCATGCATTTATTTTTTGTTAATGCTGAGTACACCATATTTTTCGCGCCTCATTTGTATTTCATCTTCTGTGGTATAATACTTAGACTTTAACAGCGTATTTATTGTTGGTCATGTTATACTCAGTCGCTTTGTTACTCTGTTACCGCTGTTAAAATTCTTGGGGTTCATTATGTGTAACCGATCGTATTACTTAACTTTTGTTTTTGTTTGTGTTGAGGGAGGAGGGGGGGGGGGGGTAGGGGAGGGGAGGGTACTGGTTTGTTGTCTGGGTTCAACATCCTTCTCCGTATTGAGTTTTTTTTTTTTTCGAATTTGAAACTCTAAGCATGTTTGGAATAATGATACTTTTTAATCTTAGAAAAAAAAGCAAGAGACACCCTAGCCATGCCAATGCCACATGTATTTGTCTGTCCTGATGTTCATATTATGAACTCTTCCCCCTTTGACCCCACACTAAAAATAACGCGAACGGGCAAGAAAGATTTAAAAAATTAAAATAAAAAAGCAAAGAATGTATACCCCTTTCGAACGATCTCCCATCTCATCATCTATTTCATGCTCCCACATAAATGACGCTTTTATTTCCAGGAGCCCCATAATTTCCCTCCCTGCCCATTAAGTTCCATTCTTCCAAACAAGCACAATGTTTTAGGCTCTCTATCGTTTTTCCTTTCTCATCCTAATAAAACTAAGTGCAGCCAGCACAGATCTCCAGCACTCTACCCTTTTCTCCTTTTTCTTTCTTTCTTTTTTAATGAATGAAAACGATAAGCGAGATAGCAGGATCTTTAGAAAACAAATATTTGTCCGTTTCCTTTAATTCATATTATTATAATTAGTGCAATATTTCCCCGGTTATTTCAGTGAACGTAATATCAGAAAAATTGAAACTTAAGCGTGAAGCTTTATCTAATAATATCCTTGTTACTTCAACAAGAGTTCGCTTCTTTTATTTTGGGTTTCTAAAAGTCTACTGTTGGCATTTACGCGACCTATCATCCACCAATACAAAAAATAAGATACAAAGTATTTGTAAAGTTTAGATGTACTAGCTCTCTTTGTCGTTCTCCCTGCCTCTCTGTCTGTCTTCCAATCTGCCAGTCGGTCTGTCTGTCTGTCTGTCTGTCTGTCTGTCTCTCTCTCTCTCTCTCTCTCTCTCTCTCTCTC
>NW_004797344.1:1867256-1869177 GCF_000002075.1 Aplysia californica
TCTCTCTCTCTGTCTCTCTCTCTCTCTCTCTCTGTCTCTCTCTCTCTCTTTCTCTGACTCTCCCTCTCTCTCTCTCTCTCCCCTCCCTTTCTCTTCTCTCTCTCAGTCTATCTCTCTCACTCTGTGCGTGCACATAATAAGGATTTAAGTGTGAGGGAGCGTGTTTATTTGTGCGTGTGTGTGTTGGTGTGTTGGCGGTAGATAGACAGGTAAATAGGAGGGAGGGTTGGCTATTATACGTATTCTTTTGTGTGTGACTGGCTATCTGTTTGTCTGCCTGATCTTTTGCCCCTCTATTCAGCCACGTATATCTAGCAAAGTACCTGTGCATACCGCCAATTGTTTACCTCTTTTGCATTTCTTAGTCCGGGAATGGCATTCTAGTTTGACGTGGGTTGTTGTTTTGTTTTTTGTTGTTGTTGGGGTGTTGTTGTTTTGTTTGTTTGGTTTTTTTTTTTTTGGGGGGGGGGGTTACATCATTGCAAAAAGACAAAGAATCGGCCGCAATAACCTCGAAATGTATGCTTCTCTTGGGATCCGGTCAGTCTAATTGTGAGTCCATTTTTACACCAACCCCTCGCTGCCATCATCTTTCTAATCACCGCCTTTTATAACTGACCCCAGCCAGGTTGTGAAACTGGACACTTGTCCCGTGACAACTAATTTGACACTTCTAAGAGCCGGTCAATTGTTCGTCACAGCGGAGCTCGGTCTCTGCCCCGTTCCTTCCTCTCCCTAGATTGGAAATCACACCGACCGTGTCAGATTCTGAAATCACCGTGGTTAAAACCAACTCGCTGGCCTGAGTTATTAGCCAACTTTTATTAGACGTCATGTTATTAACACCAAGCTCCAATTACTTTTCCTTCAAGGTAGGTCCTCGGGAGAGTTAACCGTAGAAAAGCAAGGGTTAGAAGTGACATTCAGATGATTCGGCACTGGCGCTCAGTCCCATAAGTCTCCTTTTTTTCTCCTTGTCCCTCTATGGCGGTTCTGGCTTCCGATTCGAGGAGCCCTGGTCTTTGTTGACACTTGTGAGGTCTGGGACGACTCCGGAAGGGTGGTCAAACCTCGCTTTCCTGCCGCTTGCTTGGACTATGGAAAATGCTTATCTGTAACTATTGTTCTTTCTCACATGTTTATACCGAGATAAATAGCGATCGTGACGTAAAACACTCGCGGTTTGTGATCGCCATTACAGAAGAGCTTTCATCATGATTGGAATCGGCCATGGAGATTGATTTGGTTTTGTTCCATCTGTTCGTACTTTCAATAACCGTTTGTTTTTCACTATATTCATACCAGCATTTAGTTCATCTTGCATTGTGCCGGCACGAAGCCTCACCAGTGTGCATTAACTTCGTTGAATAAGTACTTTCTGCTTTCAGTTTTGTTTAATTTGTGATAAATAGTCGTTTCGCACAATGCAATCAGAACGAAAAAGGATGATGTTGGGAATTGGGAAACTTTAAAAGCATGCTACAAGCTAGTAATATGCCATGTGAAATTAGATTTGTTGATTTCATGTTTGATGTCCTAACCAGCAGTTGTTCAGCTTGAGTTGCTCTTGCATGACTGTGTACATTTGCATGAACTTTTTAAACTTTCATTTTTATGAAAGGGAAGTAAACAGTTTGATTTTGTAGGTCTTTTTTCCCTGTTCTTCTAGATATATACATTCTTTCTCTCAATTCTGCAAAACATGGGTATTATTGCTGAATCTTACAAATGTAATTTTGCATTAGAATGATTACCATCTTATGTATACTTTAAGCTACATTTTTTATATGTCTATAATATAGATATATACTATGTCTATCTCTCCGGCTTTATAAATCATTTGAATATTTTAACTTTCCATACGGTAAGCAACAGTTGGTAAAGATTTATTCATATATCCTGTCTATCATTCTATACATAT
>NW_004797344.1:1869701-1874866 GCF_000002075.1 Aplysia californica
CCCACACACACACACACATATATATATACACATACACACACACTCACACACACACACATACACACTCACGAATTCACACGCTTCGCTACACTTTGGGACCATTGATTCTGCTTACTACCTTAACAACTACACGAACGCCACCCTTCTAATAATTCTGAGTTTTCTTGTTAACGACACTTAGTTACTAATAATATATTGAAAAGGCGTTTCTTGCACTGCGCGCTTTATCCTGCTTTTAACTGATTCGGTGTGTGTCTTTCTGCTTCCTCTTGATTCTGATGTGAAAACTTACACTGTGCATGCGTTTTATTCTTCAGCAATTTTACATACCCTTTTGTGGTTTCTGGGTTCATTGTGGCCACTACTCCAAGACAAACGTTGGGATTTTTCTTCGTTTGACGTACAAGAAACAAGATTCATTTTGATTGTTTTGCTGTTTAGGCTTTTGACTAAGTTATCAAAGCTATGTTTGTATGATGCACTGTCTTCTGTCTGTCAATAATATACACACTCTAGTGCTTATGACTTCTTGAATGCAGACACCTATGAATGGGGATTAGTGCTAACATTTCTTTGCATTTAAAATACTCGTCTGCATGCATTCCAATAAACGCATTCACATCTTTAAGAATACAACCCACTCTCTCCTTTTTAAAAAGTATTTTACATATTGGAAACAATTTAAAGGCATTTTCCAGTCATTCCGTTTAGCTAAATCTCGAAGTTTTTTAGTCCCGCCATCTTTCCCCCCACCCTCCTTCTCTCTCTCTCTCTCTCCCTCTCTCTCTCTCTCTCTCTCTCTCTCTCTCTCTCTCTCTCTCTCTCTCTCTTTCCGTCTAACGTGTCCAGTCAAGACATCATCTTTCCATGGCTTCTGCCAGTGAGGTGAAAGACCTATAGTAGGCAGATAGCAGTTGTGAAGGTGCCAAAACATCATAATAATATTCACTTCACGATCACGAATATCATTTCAACAAGACAGCATTTACTCCAATTCATATGTTCTAGACTGCACATCTTTTCTCTACAAGTCACCAATCATTTGGACGACCCATGTGTCTTTGCTTTCTGAAAATCATTAAATTTATGTGTTTTTATTTTCTTCTATTTTATATCATTGCACTCTGAAACACACGACTTCAATTTTCTACATTCTTTTCAGTCGCTACGTGATTCCCACAACTAGAAATCTGCCACTGCGAGCCAGTGTGGCTTCTAAAACAATCGGCAGCTTTCATGTCGGGCCAACTGTGATGTTTTTTTGTTCATTTGATTCAATCAAAGGATTCAGTGTGCATGTTTTTCTTTGTGCCTTTCACATCAGGTTCAAAAGAAATCTATTAGAAAAATGCACTGCATATTTATTTTATTACATCCGTTCAAATGATATATCAAATGAAATATTGTCAACATATTTTATGAAGTCTTTTTCAGAGTAGAAGTGTTCATCTTTATGTAGATGAAAATCAACCAATTGTGTTTATTATTATCGTTTTCAGCCAGTGATTTGACCAAGTTCGTTCCCTGTTCCATTCCAGGCTTGACAGCGTACTGGGCAGTTTTGCGACCTATGCGCGTCTGAAGGGTCGCTACGATGATGACTGGATAGACCGACTGAACCATCTGTACACCACCATCATCCTCATCATCTTTACCATCGTCGTGAGCACCAAGCAGTACGTGGGTGAGCCGATACACTGCTGGTGCCCCGCCCAGTTCGAAGAAAGTCACGTAAGTCTACCCTTGTTCCATTTTGCTACGAAAAGATGTTTTGTTGCATATTCGAAAAATTATAATAATATGTTGATTTGATATAATATAGATTGGAAGAATATTATTACATCATGTTATATTATGGCAGTTTCATAACATAACACCGTGGACGAATGGGTTTCTGTATGTTTTTATAAAATGATTTTATATGTGTGTATGCATGTGGTTATGTGCGAGGGTATGCTTGTGTGTTTGTGTGTAAGAAGTGTGCGTGGGTGCATAGTTGTGTCTGTAGTTGTGTATGTATGTATGTAATTGTGTGTGTGTGGGGGGGGGGCAAAAGTTGTGTCGGTAGTGGTGTAGGTATGTAGATAATTGTGTGTGTGTGGGGGGGGGGGGGGGGGCTGCTTATGCAACTAGTGTTGAAAAAGAAGCGACCCAACACGTCAACATGGCTAATTAAAATAATATGACGATTTAATGTTAGTTCAAAATTACAAGTTCGGACAGAGGTTTTTTTTGTTTTAGAAGAAGGGAAAAGTAAAGAATAGTTTTGTTAATAACGTTTTAACTGGATATACAGAAAAGTGAGGGAAAAAAACAAGTATGCGAAATATAGTAGAAATCGGTGAAAGACAAATGTGAAAGATAAATGTTGTTTGTTGTACACTTGAATAGCCTCAGTGATGTTGAAACTCGAAGATTGTAGTAGAAAACAGCATCATACATCATTACGATAGTAAAGAAAAGGGGGAGATAATGCTAGGAAAACACATTATGTGCAAGGAAAGAAGCAAAAGTGCAAGGCAGAATGACTAGAGAACAGCAGAATTATAGTAATAGTAATAATAATAATAATAATAATAATAATAATAATAATGATAATAATAATAATAATAATAATAATAATAATAATAATAATAATATTAATAATAATAATAATGATGATGATAATAATAATAATAATAAATAAAAAATTTTATACGTGACAAAATAGTAAAAGGAAAGAGGAAGATGATTCTTGAAAAGCAGAATATACGTCACATGATGTGGGTTTTTCCCCCTTTTTATTTGGGGGGGGGGGGGGGGGTTGACTGTTTGCGTTGACCATATGCAACCGTTTCTTCACTGCAAAAGAGGAGGGGGGAAGAAGGCTTCCAAACCACTTGAGACGAGCGAGTTCTCTTATCTTATCTTGAAGCAATTAAATCTCTACAAACTCTTTCAGATCCCTAATTATGCCACCAGAGATTCGAGGACTCTAGCAAACTATTTGTAGTATACTGACGTTGTCAGTTATTTTGATCTCTAAAGATCGGTCCTAAAATATCTTCCAAGAAAAGTACTTGTGAGTCGCTTTAAAAAACGGAGGGTTCCGGAACCATTATTTTCAAAGAAGCTCAGAACGCGACCAGGCTTTGTCTTCCTTATATTTCAGGACAGTTCATTGACACTGATTTCTTGTGTGTGTGTGTGTGTGTGTTTGTGTGTGTGTGTGTGTGTGTGTGTGTGTGTGTGTGTGTGTGTGTGTGTGTATTTGGATTTGGGTGCTTTCTTTTTTTCTTTTTTTATGTGCCGACGATAGGGACTGTATTTCATCATGGAATACGTGACCTAAAATGTTTTTATTTTATTACTGTTGGAAGATTATATCTCTCTTTTAGGAACTTTCCTGAATTCGCTTTTGCGCAGTTTCTGTTTCTTGAAGTCTCATTTGACAAATGTTCTAAGCAAAAGGTCAGCTGCTTTTTATTTTCAAACCGTCTTTCATAAGTAATCTTGGACCTTTTTCAGCTACTCTGCTACAAAACAATATCGTTCCTATTAGAAATAGAATAAAAAACAGCCTCACAATTAAAAATGGACTTTGAGCTGGGATGTTATAGTGCAGAAGCACTTTTATGATTACTTTGCAATCCTGCACATCCATAGAATGGCATTTAGGACAATGCTGGTGGGAGGAATAAACAAATCAGAATAATAATAGATGCCTTTCAAAAGTTTATCTTTGGAATATCACAACAATGTATATATATACATATATATATATATATATATATATATATATATATATATATATATATATATATATATATATATATATATATATATACATATATATATCATATGTGTGTATTACGCAAGATGGATAGACAGACAGACTGAAAGACAGACAGAGAGAAAGACAGACAGACAGACAGACAGACAGACAGACAGACAGATAGACAGATAGATAGATAGACAGATAGATAGATAGATAGATAGATAGATAGATAGATAGATAGATAGATAGATAGATAGATAGATAGATAGATAGATAGATAGATAGATAGATAGATAGATAGATAGATTGTTGCTATTGCGTACGATATACGACAGTAAATCACGGGGGTTTTGATAATGGAAAACATAACGGTTATTGGAAATTTTAAAGTCATGTTGGGAAATAGTTTGAGTTATCTTTATCTGTGTGCGCTGTTTATTGTTCAGCTAGTTGATCTGCTGAACAATTGTTTCACCAACTGATTCTCTGACTAATTAATGATATGCAGTTTCAGAACCAAGACTTGAGGATATAAAAAGATTTTGTAAAAGCAAGGCTTGAGACTTTTTTTAAAAATTGTCCAAATCATGAACAAACGGAGTATCAACTCACCTTTAGTGACTTGCAAAACATGTCGAGTCTATATAGATCTATTGTCTCGTCTGGACGATGGTACGCCCTATAAAATGTGTTGCCTCAATCTTGACCATTGTCTAACCCCGCACATGCAGGTAGAGTACACGAACAACGTGTGTTGGGTCAGCAATACTTTCTGGGTCCACTTCAAAAACCAACCACCCCGAGACTGGAACCTCCCCTACGACTCAGAGATACAGTACTACCAATGGGTTCCCATGATCCTCCTATTTCAGGCGTTGCTTTTCAAGGTATCCTAGTATCCCAGCATGCTCAGTTGTCTCCGTTCTGTGTGGGTGTCGCTGGGCTTGAGAGAAATACTCGACGTCCGTGTTGTTTCACGTCCTGTCTTATAGCGTCCGTCAGTTCAGAATGACGTCATCGACAGATCCGCCCGGCAAGGATTGGTGCAGCGGGTGGACATAAACGAGGAAGGCAGTTTTCAATAACAATTTACCGGTCCAGAAAGTGTCCGCCATTTCTCAATTTGACGCGTTAATACTCTCGTACTGAGACAAAACAGTTTCATAACTTTTTTAATATGCTTTACTTTTGCGTTCATCGCTTCATACTTTCGCCTCCATCAATGCACGTGTGAATTATGCGTTTTCTATTCACAGGTGTGTAGGCCTACGACAAGATGCTGATTACTTCTAATGACAAATGTACTTGATTTCAGACTCATGTCTCTAACAGGTTTCTATCAGACACACTGAGTCCTCCCTGAGAATGGGTCGAAAACAAAAGTGGCATATGTGTGTGTGGGGGGGGG
>NW_004797344.1:1875075-1887575 GCF_000002075.1 Aplysia californica
ATGGATTCCCCTTTTTCCTAAATGATTCAGAACACAGTATTGCTCAGACCTAATCTAAGGGAGATTTGAGAGCAGAGCAGCTTTCACAGTGGATAACAACATTTCTATTGTCGGAAATAATACTACAAAAAGAAACACACTTTTCTTATACCATATGACTGTTTGTGGCAACAGGTTGCCTACACGAACAACGTCTGTTGGGTGAGCAGCACATTCTGGGTTCACTTCGGGGAACGTCTGCCGCCCCAGTGGGAGCTGCCTCCTGAATCGGCCATACAGTACTACCAATGGATTCCTATGATCCTCCTATTTCAGGCTATGCTCTTCAAGGTACCATCAGGAGAGCTGTCTGATTTATTCCCCTTCATTTTGACATTTTTCTCCTCCTTTTTGATTCAGATCAGTCGTTTCGTCGTTCCCGAATTAGTTAATTCACTCTGTCCTCATATTGTGGAACAGACCTATGACCCCTTTCTCGCTTTCCACATCTTTTGGGTGTCATTTCATTTGGAGCATAATTATATTTTTATATTATCGATGGCCCTTCATGGAGATTTTTGATTGACGGCAGTTGGACATTAAACTACAGAATTGATAAATTATACTAGTGTGAAACGTGTCCCACCTGAATTCTTTCTTGTTGAGTATGAAGCCAGTTCTTTCTTTAAAAAAGACCTGCTAAACTTTGATTCCAAGACGGAAATGCGAAACACGCTAAAGGAAAACTGACTCTGGAAGCTCGAAGATCATAGAAGGCATTTAAGTTAGGCAATACTCCATCTTCGTTAACAATGGAATCTTCACTTCGTCGAAAATGTAATAACAGTTTATAAAATTAACTAACTTGCAAGTTCAGATTCTTTTGGGTGGCTCTCTTAGAAAAATGCATCAAAAAACCTGTATATATTCACCGAAATTGTTCATATCTTTCTTAAATGACTGAAGTTATAACACAAGGGACTGAAGTAAACGATTGCAAGTGCGGGTCTAAGCACAGTGATTTATAACGCTTTCCTTTCACCAGAAACTAACCTCAAGGACTTTACTTCCCGCCTGTTTGACTTTAAAACGCCATTCTTTGAGCACCTTTTCTGTTCCCGGCAACACTTTTCTGCACCGATGTGTTCAGATTGCTGTAACTCTGCTTTCCTTATGTCCCTTTTTAATGATGTCTTCTATGCATTTTACTTCAAGTGGCAGGTTTGCCCTTTGTTTTATGTCTTAAAGTACATCATTTACATTCTCTTCTCCAAATTTTCTCTTCTCTTCATTTTCCCAAACTCTCAACCCTTGCATGGTAACCCGATACATTGTTAGATATGTTATGGTAGCCTGTCTAGATCATAGCACAGCCTTGCTGATCGACAGAACAAACAAGGCCAGTTCAAAGTTTTGTTCCTGAAGCATAAACGTTCTTTTTCTACTCCTCTTTGAGTTAGACAATACAACAGTGTCTGTTCTTGCCATCCTTTTTATAAAACTTCCATTTTCTTCCATGCACTTTCCTTTTCCCCCCTAATACCTTTTATTTTTGCAGGTTACAAAGACGACAGGTGCTTCCCCAATGTTGCGTTTCAACGGCTTTTGAAGTTAAACAAGAGCACACGACTTCACAAACCTTCATCCTCTTCAACAAATTTCTCCCCCGGCATGAGTCTGTTCATCAACCATCTTTCCATCCCTGCATGTCTTTGTCTCTCTCTCCTTTGCACAGGTGGACTACACGAATAACGTGTGCTGGGTGGCAAATACTCACTATGTTCCCTTCGACTCCAACACCCCAAGAGGGCCCGAGCGGCCACTCAGCGGTGAGGTGGAGTACTACCAATGGATCCCTATGATCCTTCTCTTCCAGGCTCTTATGTTTAAGGTAATCCTGTCCCACTCTCCTCCCCGCCAGGGCGTGTCGTGCTTCATGCTTCAGTACAGTTAACCGTTGTCCAGCATCTGCACGTGACCAGAAGACCCAGTCATTCTGTCTCTATTGTTTATGGCTTTTTCAATGGCATGTACTATTTAAGCCTCACTGCTTGTATCTAGTCTCATAATATCATAAACCTCGCCGCTGACTTTATATATTTTTTAAAAACGTTTGTGGTGATAATAACAGTAGACGCTCTGTGATGATCACCAATGTCGCTGGCTGTTCACTACTCCAGTAGCATAACGCGCCATTTTGGCAAACCGTGCGAGGAACTTCCTAAGGGAAATTGCTTTGATCTGGTCATGAAATACTGTCCTTTCAATTGTTGTCCCCTTTCATTTCCCTTGTCTTTTTAACTCCAATTTATTAGTAAGAGCATTAAAGTCGGGGAGACAATCGTTCATGGCATGGTGGACGAATACTCGTTTGACTGTGACACTGGTTCAGATCGATGCACACTTGCACACACCCTCTTAGCCCTCTGAGACGGCCTCTTATCACATCCAAATACAACTGTATGTCTGCTAAAAATTGTGAGGAAAGACACAGAATAGCCGTAGTGAGGTTATCCTCAATGGGTCTCTATCACACAGAAGATATTAACAGCTGCTATCAATGTTTTTTCTCTGTTCTGTGTGTCAAATTCAAACCAACTTTGAGATATAAAGCCAGATTCATTGCTTAAACTGTTGAAAAATTCCTCAGAAGTATAGTAAAAAGCAAATGCATAAGTGACTCCGTTTTTTTGCTGTGCTAGTTATTATGTTAAATTTTAAATTCAGAGTGTTAGAGCAACGTTCCTTTCAATGTATTCGAACTGAAGTGCTAATTGTAAAGACCCTTTTTTGACGAAATTTTGTTGGTTTGGATATGAACATACAAATGACTCCGGCTCCACCCTTGGTGTACCTGTGACGGCTCTTGGCAGCCCTATATTCTTATGTCCATCATTGTGATACTCATACAATTCTCCTTTAAACTGCCTGTCATTACAAATTTATTCACTAATCAGATCTCATTGGTTTCGAAATCATCTATGTCACTAAAATCAGTTGCACTATATTATGTTGTTATTGAAGAAGGTTACACGCAACTAAATGTTTTATTGGGGTTTTTTTAACTTCCTGTTCTGAAGTTGTTCTGAAGCTCACGTTATCACTTCTTGCTATCTGTAACCAACTTTGAACAGAAAAACTTTCGTCAGACTCAAACTCTAGAGATATCATCAATCAACCATGGTATTCTAACTTTGGAGGTTATCATTTATCTCAGAAGAGACATATGTGTATCACATGACGTCCATGTACCTGTGAAAAAGAAAACACAAAGGTTAACATAGGTGGAATAACAGAAAATCAAGCAATTTTTCAGAAGCTCGTAAGCCATTGACAAACCAGATACTACGAGAGACAACTAAAGCAAAGTTTCCTGCTGTGTTGTCTCCAGTTGAGATTCATTAGAATTTATGAGAAAGAAAGTCTACACACTCTTGGGTGTGTGTTTCTTCATTCAAACAATTTTACTTGAGCTATTTTCCTCGCCATATGCCAATGAGGCTCTGATCATACCATTTGTCGAAAATATGAAACAGTTCTGAGCCACACAGCACTACTCCTGAAGCACACCTCTGCCTTTGACTGTTACTTATTTCATCCTGACATGATTCATGAGCACCTTTCTATGTGACCACGGGAGTTTTTGCACAAAATCACACAACACTCTTTCCCGCAGCTGTCCTTTTATTTTTTAAAATTTGGGTGGTTTTGATTAATATTGATTCCATCTTTAAAACTATTATATGTTACTCCAACACACTTCTTAATTAATTATTCCCGAAAACCCCCCAGTAATTCCTGTTTATTTGTTGCCACAGCAATGTTTATCTGTACGTCGATGTTATATTCACCTCAGGTTATGCTTATTCGTTTTAACAAATCCTCCATCATTGCCTGATAATTTCTACATTTCTGTCTGTATTTCAGTTCACATCATTCCGTACCCCATTTTTTATTCATGCATGTGTCCAAAACCGGAAAAGGCCCTGAATTTTATCAAAATCTGGATGACATTATTAATAACTACCTTGCCCATTTCATTTCCTCTTCTTAATTATTCATCGAAGATCTTTTTCAAACTATCTTCTAATCACCTCAACACCAATACTCCCATTGCCAGCACCCTTATTGTCATACGTTCACGCAATCATCTTTTATGCGTCATCGGCATCCTGACATTCTCTTATTTCGGTAAGTAATAAAAAAAAAATGTATCTGAATCAAAATATTGATTTTAAAGGACAGTTATGACGCATGCGTTACATTTGGAAACTCGCATATTTGCGAAAGAGAAGCGAGACCTAATGAGTATTGAAAGAAAAATTATATCCGTTTTCCACGCAAGAAATAAAAGCGACCGTGTATCATTTTTTACTCGAATGTCAACTATTTACTACTGACATGGCCTTTTCTAGAATTATTTTTTTAATGCTCGTGCGCAATCTCTTGGGGAAAATAATTATTTGACTTTAATTTCAACCACCAATCCTTGCCTGGTTGTAAGTTGTTTTGACTCAAGTAGTTTGTCCAGTCTTGTCTTTCGCTTGCTTTATGTGTATTGATGTCAAGCAGTAAGTGTCTCCACATGTGTGTATGTTACCGTACATATCTGTTATTTCTTTTTTGTTTAAAGTGCACAGTTATCTCATTTATCAACCCACTGGACTACACTTTAGGGTTTTGTTGTATATAACGTTATACATATCACCCCATCAAAGACAATTTCTAATTCGTATGTCCTCCTTTTGATAACCTGTCTTGGTTTCCAAAGAGCATAAATAATGTTCTATAATGTAGATTTATTTAGAAGCTATCGTATACTGTTTGTTTATAGTTTGTTTTGATGCTTTATGTCTGTTTGGTTTTTCATTCGTTATTGTTATTGTTGTGTGTATTGTTAACATGTGAGGTTTTGCTCTGCTTACGTACGTCCTCCTTTTGTCGAATTAATTGTGTTGTGAAATTTGAGAACTCAAGTCACAACAATTTTTTTCGTCCCCCTTTTCTGTACCCTGACTATTCTCTGCTTCTGTATTTTTCTGAAACCTCATTAACTACTAGATCTAGTAATTTCAATTTTCTGTTGTAACCAAATTATTTGTTGCATGAATCCATTTGTTTAAAATCGATTTTTGTGGGTTTTAAGGAGATTTTCGACGGGGGGATGGAGGGAGTAAAGATATCTTCCATACGTTGGGTGTTTTTTACCTTTTTATTTCAAGGGAATTAACTATTTATTCCATCTCTCTCTCTCTCTCTCTCTCTCTCTCTCTCTCTCTCTCTCTCTCTCTCTCTCTCTCTCTCTCTCTCTCTTGTACATTTATGTCTATCTTACCTTCCCTTTTTCTCTCTTTCTCTTCCCACCCTCCCCTTCTCTCTCTGTCTCTCTCTCTCTCTGTATCTCTGTCTCTTTCTGTATTTTTCTCTCCGTATCTCTCTCTGTCTCTCTGTCTCTCTGTCTCTCTGTCTCTCTCTCTCTCTCTCTCTCTCTCTCTCTCTCTCTCTCTCTCTCTCTCTCTCTCTCGCTTCCTCTCATTCTCTCTCATTCTCCCCCATTCCCTTTCGTTCACTCTTTTTCTTTGTGCATTTCTTTCTATTTTACTTTCTCCTTTTCTCTTCCCACTCCCCCCTTCTCTCACGCTCGCTCTCTCTCTCTCTCTTTCTCTCCCTCTCTCTCTCTCTCTCTCTCTCTCTCTCTCTCTCTCTCGTTCTTGCTCTCTCTGTGTATCTTTCGCTGTGTATCTCTCTGTGTATCTCTCTCTTGTTCTCTCTCTTTCTTTCTCACTCTCTTGTCTCTGTGTCTCTCTATCTCTCTCTCTTTCTCTCTCTCTCTCTCTCTCTCTCTCTCTCTCTCTCTCTCTCTCTCTGTCTGTCTGTCTCTCTGTGGTTTTTTAATATCTGGGTGTCTGATCAGCCAATTCTTCAATGGAAGAGAAACACTATTTTCTAGAGATGTTCCACACCTTCAGAATCAGAATAATAAGTTCTTCAAAAAAATCTGATCCAATTCATTCGCTCTATATTCTTCTACGAAGCTTCCATTTACGGCTACAAAAAAGCGAAAAACATATTGTAAGAGCTGTAACCACAGACGGAAAGACGGGAATGACAATTTGACAACACCCTAAAGAACATTTTCTATTGCTCTTCCGCTCATCTCAACCACAGCGAAGCTGAGGCGCCATAAAACTTGCAGATTCTCTCCTGTTACGGGCCGTATGTCTGGAAACGAAATTAAGAACCTCTCCTCGGGCGATATACTGCGCGAAGAGCAATTTACCACAGACATGCCACGCACATGCCTGGCCCTGGACACAGATAATTTAGCTTGTATTTCCTGTTACAGTAGCCTTGCCGTGGCTGATGTGAAGCACAATATCTTCCAGGAAAGACCAGTATAATAAACTAGAAGCTATGTCATTTTCCAAGAATAGAAAGCGCACTTACTCAGGACAACTTGGATAGAGGTTTTGGGATAACTCGTCTTTGTTCCTTTGTCATGTTCATGTTAACAGTAATATGTGTAAAGGGGAACCTTTGTCCTGCCTCGTACTCTATTTCCCCCTATGCCCCTTATTTTATACACTGCTATATTCTTTCGAATATCATTTAACACATAATTCGGTTCTATTTGATTGATTATAATATACATAGGTTACTTTCTAGGGTGTATCTGAGTGTATTCGGTCTCCGTTTTGTATTATTCTTCATAACAAGTAAAAACTATTTAACTTAGAATATCTCCTCTGAATCTCTCTCTCTTTCTCTTTCTCTCTCTCTCTCTCTCTCTCTCTCTCTCTCTCTCTCTCTCTCTCTCTCTCTCTCTCTCCCTCCCCTCTCTCCGAATCCCTACGTCATACAGTCCATCCTTCAACCTGGCTCTCTCTACTCGCAAATGTCCCTACTCACGTCCTGACCTGACCACATATCCGCCACCACTCACTCACACCACGTGACCTCTCCCAGGTGCCATGCATACTGTGGCGTATACTCACGGCCTCTGCGGGGGTGAACCTGGACAAGATCGTCACCCTGGCAGCCGAGACGGCCTACGTGGCTCCCGACGACAGGGACCGGACCATCAAACATATTGTCCGGTGGGTACAAAACTTGTGTGCTCGAAATGTGGCTACCTCTTCTCCGTCAGAATTGGTCGTATTTGCCATAGCAGAAGCTACACGTCCTCTTAATCCTTAAATCTAGTCCTTTTTTTCTCTTTAAGAAATGTTTTCCTCTTCAGTTGCATTTGTCATCGTCAGATTTTAATGGACGCATTATTATCATTATTATTATTATAACAAACAAAAGTTGTTTTTGAAGTTTAACACCCTACTCAGACTCAGTGCAGTTTAATTTGAAGGCTGGATAGTCCAGAACGTCAAGACACTTAATTTAAAGTGAACATAACAGAATATATCTACAGACAAAAGTGTTGATTGACAGATTGATTTAGACGTCTGCATTTATTTAACGTTGGCATCATTTGGAATGTTTGATAGTAGTATGATCTTTTTATTTTACCTTCAAGTTTGTATAACAATGTTTTTGGTACTGTTACCGTTGCAGATGTTATACTTTAAAATGATGCAGTTGTTACTGCAGTGCATGTTTTGATTTATTTAGGATTCTACTACATTCTGTAGGATAACAGCGAAGGCTATTTTTACCTTTTATCTTAAACCATTTATCTTAAAGTACTCTTGATTGGTTTGTATCCTTGGTGTTGAAAGGTAACCCGCCCTCTTGGCCATCTCCAGGTACATGGACAGGTGGATCGAGAATGCTCGGGAGTACAGGTCGGGCTGCTTCATCCGCCTCCGCCAGCAGATCTCCAAATACTGCTGCATTGTGTGGGGCAAACGCTACGGCAACTATCTAGTCACGTTATACATGTTCATCAAGCTGCTCTACCTGACCAATGCCATAGGCCAGCTCTTCATCCTCAACGAGTTTCTCGGCACGAACTTTAACGTCTACGGCTTTGAGGTAATGGACCACTTAGCGCGGGGCGAGAGCTGGTCCGAGTCTCCACGATTCCCCCGCATCACGCACTGTTTCTTCAAGATCCGGCAGATGTCCAACGTCCATGACTACACAGTGCAGTGCGTGTTGCCCATCAATCTTTTCAACGAAAAGATCTTCATCTTCATCTGGTTCTGGCTCGTGTTCGTGGCTACCCTCAGCACGTTCAACTTCCTTATTTGGGTCTACACCATGATCTTTAGGCAGCATAGGCTCCGCTACCTCAAGAAGTTCCTGCGCATCAACGACTGCTACAAATCCGAACTGGATAAAAAGATGGCGGTGAAGTTTTGCGAGCAGTACTTGCGCCAAGACGGTATCTTCGTCTTGCGACTCGTTGGTAAAAACGCGAATGACGTTCTGGTGTCGGAGCTGATTCTTCAACTGTGGAACCACTATAGAAACAAACCTTTGTTCCGACACGCCAACCAGATAAGTGACGACAACAGTAATGTCTGACTAACCGTTCGAAAATGGAAAGCGGTCC
Source organism: Aplysia californica (assembly GCF_000002075.1). NCBI lineage: Eukaryota > Metazoa > Mollusca > Gastropoda > Aplysiida > Aplysiidae > Aplysia > Aplysia californica. The sequence continues at coordinate 1,883,564 of NW_004797344.1, forward strand.
AAGCGCTCATGGGCTGGCTAGGGATCAAGTCGGTCAACTTTCCGACAGAGGAGGGCAACTTCTACTACAACAACCACAACCATCATCACCTCCACGGCGGCAACCACCATCAGTATCAGCAGCAGCAGCACCAGCAGCAGCAGCAGAACCACCACCACCACCACCACCAGCACCACCATTACCATCACGGCTACGACCATCACCAGGATGCCGGACGCGAGTGCTGTAATAACGCTGTGGAGCTCGTGGGATTCTCCACCTTCCCGAGGCAGAATGGCTTCATAGACACTTACGTGACCACAGCGGACAATGCTGAGAAGGAAGGGTCGGACGCTGGCTCGGACACGGAGGTGTCCCACGTGTGATGGGAGAGACGAGGACACGCAAGGGATTGGGGTTCTGAAATGGACTGGAAACGATGAATGGAAAAAAGGGGCAAGAGTGTGTGTGTGGGGGGGGGGGAGGGGGGAGTCGAGGGTGAGAAAGAGGGGTTATAACAGTTATAACATGAAGAGCTGAAACCGGCTGGGGGGAGGCGCTGGCACTTACAGACGTGAAGCATATGTTGTGAATAATGGCACAAAGGTAGGCCTACCCCAAGCATGATGTAAGATAAAGCCAAATAAACTCTTCATAGAAATAATGTTGTAAGAGAGAGCCGGGTGTAGAGCTGGATGACAAAACGCATGGCATATAATAGAGAGGCTTCCCATTGCGGGCACTCTAGAGACATAGGTTTTTTTTATAGATATAGGAATAGGGCATGATGGCGATACTTTAAAATAAGGATTTTAAAAAGGAACGTAGATGAAACATATACGTAGCTGACGTTTTATTAGCCGCGCATCCAAATCTAAAGGGATGGACACATTTGAAGGAATAGAATAAAAGTTCTAGCCAAATTTCTAAAGATCTTTCTTTTTTGGGGTCACAACCAGGTTTTTTGGGTTTCTTGCGCACCTGATCTATAAGCATGATGTTCGTTATGTAACACACCTTAATTTGGCTGGTTTTGTGGTTAAATACCCCCTCCCCTCCCTCTTTACATCCTCTGTGGTTTGTTAGCACACAAACATTAGTGCTCATACCTGACTTAAAATGCATAGAGCATGTGTGTGAGTGCATTTTGTCTGCAATTTTTTTTAAAACATACAACAGGTTTCATACTGTAAACGCCACGGGACAAGATGCAAATAGAGAATGAGATGAGAAAAAATAATACAGAGCAAATTGTTACAAAACGTAGATTGTAACGGTGTAACTTAGAGCATGAGAAGCAGCATGTTAGAGGTTCTGTTCTATTATGGGCGTTATTGTTTTGTCATTTGGCTCCACAATGTTATAAATCACGTTTGGCAGTGCTGCTGTATCAATAGTGCAACGTACACCTTTCACTTCAAGGATATGTCAAGATGTTAAAACCTGTAGGTATACTGACATATATAACGACCCAAGGAGTAAAATCACAGTAGTCACAGAATTTGTTGAGGACCACTTAACTGTCTTTACTTATTGGTTTATCGTTGTTTGTGCATCTGCTCCTCCTTCTATGCACGACTAATTTAAACATGCTACAAGTACGTGACTTTGGCCGTTTCTGAGAAAAATCATATTGATGGTGAAGAGAAAAGTTCAGAAGCCAAAACAATGAATCGAAATTAGCAAAGGTAAAAAGACAAAATTAGGACTCTTGGCATTTTCCCCTTGTACTCTGGGTACTATGTCATTCGAGTGCACGTACATGCCATTTGCAATGCATTTTGGAGCTGAGCAGACTGATGGGATCTTTTTGCATATATTATTAGAACAAAACTGCTTTTTGACATACAATTTGAAAGAAATTCTATATTGCGACGAATGTTGTGCATCTAGTGCCTTTGAGAATTTTTTGAATAAAAAAAAGAAATATCAAAAACGTGTAGTTGGTTGCAAAAGTTGGTTACAAAAAGTAAGTAAAGTTGCTGGAAATCATAGCAACATATGCAATAAGTTCGTACTTCTAAGCCAAGTTTTACTCGAAGCTGTTTGTTTTTTTTATTTACGCATTTATTGTGCTTCAACAGTATAGTCCAACGTTCCTCAAAATATTACTCAGACCTGCTCGCATTGTAACCATCCTTTTGCAGCTAGAGGTATCTGTTGCTCCACAGCTTGTCGGACATCCTTTATCCCGGACTTGAAATTCAAACTCTTTCAACTCATGTCTCTGAAGAAGCCAGTATATTCAGACAAAGGCTGATCTGCTCCTATTACACATTCTGAATGCAAGAACTTGCGGGGGTGATAGGCTTCTATTACGTACGTTCAGCTCCGTGTATTGCTGTTTGGAGAGGTGTCTGGTGATGGTGAGATGTCGTTTGCAAAAGTTGTATGTTGCGAAGTTCAGCAAGAAAAGAAGATGACTCGAAGAGGGTACTGAAGGCCTACTCCTGTGGTTTCTGGTGGGTGCACTCTGGTGTCGTGGAAAATAATTCCAAACCCAGACGCTGTCGGGGGTGCACAAATCCCTCCGAATACAAACGTTCTATGGACAATATTATTATTTTTACCCTAGTCTGTTATATTAATTCATTAATGAACTATAACTGATACTTGTACTGATAATTATAATATAAGATACACTGTTAATTTCATAATGATTGTGATTATAAAATGTTTATTATGACTATTATATCAATTTTCAATATTAAGATAATGATTATTAAAATGATGATGGTGATAAGAATGATAGTCATACCGAACATCACAGTGCTGTCCCTACCACCAATATATAAATATATATAATCTTTTTATTGTGATATCGTTGTGTGAATGGTTCGGTATGACGGACAGATTTTTTTCATAGATTTGGCACATCATGTATATGGACTGATATTTTAATGTTAGGACCAATTGTGACTTGATTGCTTGAGGTGAGTCCTAAAGTCGCGATCCCTATAATATTATATCCCTGTACAAAACCATACTGTCTGTAATAGACTAACATAGAAGACGTATTTACCAGTGTTTCTGACATATGCCCTGCACCAAAACACGGATAATACTAATAATTGTTTTTGATTATTCAGTTCATCCTTCTATGTTTCATTAATTAATTTCACATTTTCAATTCCAATAGAGTGATGAAGCAAGCTAGAAAGTGGGTTACAGTTGGAGAACCACGCGAAGATAAATAATCGTAGCGTGTGTGGATTATGTAAAGCAGGCATGGGCAAACTTCGGCCCGCGGGCCAAATCCGGCCAGCTAACAGTTTTAATCTGCTCTGTGAGTCTACCCTAGTAGATAATTCAGTTGGGTTTTTTTACGAAATTGTCAGCCTTAGACATCCAAACCAATAGTTGAAAATAGATGCAGTCCTGCTGGAAGCAATAGATCTATTGTTTTATCTCATGGAATGTCCTTGAGTGACATGATATTATAATGGTATAGTGTCAGTTTTAGTCATACTTTCAAGACCTTGGGTAATTCTATCGATTTCATCCAATTATTGACTACTGCTTAGGCCCGCAAGATCTGACCCGCGATGTTGACACGCTTGCCCATGCCTGATGTAAAATGTCGCTGCAAAAGATTTATATAGGAAAGAGGTAACGGAGGGGATGCAATGCATGCCATGTGGATTCAGTGGAGCGTATAGCGAGATAAGTATTAAAGTCAGTCATAATGGAATGGAGCAGAGACAGTGACAGGAAAGTATTAACAGATTGGAAGACTATGTGAACTGGGAAGAAATAGATCTAGACAGAGAGACGATACGAAAGGGACAGATGGACTGACAGACAGATTAAGAAGCCGACAGACAGAAAGGTGGACCGACAGACAGACTGACAAACGGACAGACAGACAGACAGACAGACAAGCAAGCAGGCAGGCAAGCAAGCAGGCGGACAGACAGAGGCAGAAGGCGGGAAGAAGAGAGGTGTAAGAAGATAGACAGGCTGAGGCAGAATTTGGTGCAGAGAGGGAGAGATGCAAAAACAGAGAAATTAAGAGAAAGAGAGAGAAAGAATG
>NW_004797344.1:1890075-1900354 GCF_000002075.1 Aplysia californica
ACTTCTGATTTGTGGTTTTCCTTCTAGTTTACAAGTATCGGCATTTCAATAGTTCGTGACTGTGTCATGAAAACGTTATGTCTTAATGCAAAACCTCAAGCACTCAACATCAACATCGGATTGTGCAATGATTGGTACCATGCCTTTGTGCCATTTTAATCCACCCCTCGATTTGGACGTGCAATATTTATTTGAGGACCATGTGCAATATCTTTAACGATTTCTTTTTGTATAGCCCTTATTTTTTATTGTTCTCCCAAGCTCCAAATGAAAAAAAAAAAACCAGCCAGCCTACAAAACCTTTTATCTATGTGGTTCTAAAGTTTACTGTGCTGTACTTTGTTACAAAAATGTGCAATTTAAATATTATGTTTGATGACCCGTGTTTCGTATCACGAAATTTAAAATGCTCGGAAAAAAATCAAATATCCTTGTTTTATTTCCTGTTTCTTTTTCTTTGTATTATTTTAACCGTTTTATGAAAGCGTGTTGCTGTTAAATATCTTTATTTAGTGCTTCTGGTCAAACAAATGTGTTATGAATTTCTAAACTCCTCAACTATCTCAAGTGTGTAATACTGCGTTTGTGATATTCTGTTATCCACTTTTACATTATTTATAGAATTCCGTATCCATTGTGTAAACTTTCATATCTTAATCAAATGACTAATTTATTGACCTAATTGCGATTTTTTTTATTACTGTGATGTAATGCTACCCACCATACTATTCGACAATAACATGATTTCTACTGCGACGCATGTACAACGTAAACACGTTTTTTTCCCCTATAAAAGTCTGTCCATAAATGAATCAGGGTTGACGAGGAATCCGAAGCTATGTTTTCTCTAAAGAGGCCTGATCTTTATAGGGATTTTATTATATTATTAATTTCTGCACACTACTTGTGGTGTATGGGATTGAGAGTGTTTGGTTTGATTGACTTTTGAACTGGGGTATGTTGAACTGAGCACTGGAAGGTGTGGGATCCCAGATGTAGTCCTCTTGCTGGCTGTGTTTAAACACTCGACTTTTTCATTTCTTCATTGCTTGTTTAGCGTTTTTAGATTACTTCGTTATTACTTTTTTAAAGGTTTATGTAACCGTAACAAGACTTACTGGTAAAAGTAATGTTTAGGCTCCCATGTGTTTGCATATCACGACGACTAATGCCCGCCTCCTCTGTTCCTGGAAGACATAGGCCAAACTACGACCCCCTGTGACCTCCATGGCAAACCCAAATGTTGTGCACTGGGGTAAGCATCTTAAAAAGGGCCCAACTTTACTTTTGCCGAGTAAGGTATACACTCAGATGAAGAGATAGTAAGTAATCCAGCTGAAAATGGCCTCTAAAAAGCCCCAAATTTGGAATGAGTGAAACAGCTCTTCGTTCAACAATGTAAAAGTCCTGAGGGCGGCGTATTCAGCCTTTACTGCGCATCATTCCAACAAATTGACAATATCATTCCAACCAGAGTTACTTTTGTTGACATAGAAGCAATTGGTGGAAGCCCAGTCTAATTTGGGCTACCTTGACTTCTTTTTTAGACCTTTCGTGGAGTCTTCGCCAATCTCCTTGATTTTTAAAAAATAATTCAAAGTTTTCAGTGTTCAGTTTCTGCTAGCATCTCTTTTGAAATAGAATTGGTTCGTTCATTGCTGTGTCTCAAAATGTTATATAGCAGATACAGATCAGATGTACTAAAAAAATGTATGTGAATTTGAGTCACCTTGCTGTTGGAATGAATGTGTTTATCTGTTTTTGTATTAAAGTCCAGGACACAGGGGACAATGCGGCGTTGATTCCTTATGTTTGGGATGATGCCCATTAAGTCTGGACCGATGGTTCATACCACTCAATTCAGGGTGGACCTGTATAAATGTTATGGAGGTGAATTGACTAACAGAATCTTTATGCATATTACTGCCATGGCCTTGATAACTTAGGTTGAATGTCCATGATTCTGTTACATCAAAATCGCAGCAGTTGTTGTACCAAATGATGGGAACAAATTTCAATTTTCCTTTTTGCAGATTTGATTCGTATATCCTTTCCTTATGAATAATTAATAAGTGCGTCCATCTGGCCTGGCACTCGTTGCCGTTCCTTTTGGAGACACCAGTGTGTGACGTCGGAGACCAGGCTCTCTGAAACATGACCTCTGGTGACAGTGCGGTATGTGAATTGGTTTCCTGAGATCCGGTTTCAACCTTCAAATAAATAAGCGAATAAATTACAGTGGACCAAATTGTGCAATACACATTAATAATGTTTCACGTTAGTCCTCTCTTCAACATAATTTCTCTGATTGAGGACTGCATGTCTTCGCTTTAAGACTTCCAGATCATCCCATATAACAATGATCATACGATAGGCGGAAAGAAAATTAAAAGATAAATAGTGTTGTGACTTTTGCTTTGAACAATGTACATTGTCATTAATTTGAACCTCCTCATGTTCCGGTCTCCGTGCCGCCAATAGATTAACACGATGCTGGTGAATGTAGCATTGTGTGAAACTGTCAGGCTTCAGGGTGCTTTTGTTATGTGTGTATATATAATGTTACATATATATATATATATATATATATATATATATATATATATATATATATATATATATATATATATATATATATACTATGTATTCGCTACTTTACAAATTTCATTTTGTTTTTTGTTTTCTTTTCTAGTTACAGGCCTTATATAGACGTTAACAAACATCGTTCACCAATCGCACAGAATTCCTTTAATAAAGAATGATGTCTGTTTTTCCACACACATTGTTTTTCAATGTCTAAACAAGTAGAGTAAAAGCATACGTCAAAGGTATCACAAATAACAAGGGTTAAAGATACATCTGAACCGCATTTTTGTCATAAAAAGCAATCTTAATACTGTTAGAGTATTGTTGCAAAAACTTGAGCAATATCATCATGAAGAAAACGATCATTTCTTTGGTATTTAATAATGTAACTTAACTTTCCAGCATAAACGATTTTACGATACAGTACCATAGGTAAGATATTCCTAAAGGGCTACCGACCTCAAGATACGTTTGCTCCCATTATGTTAGAACTTTGGTTTCGGTTGAGTAAAATCCAAGAGCTGAAATAGCATTTTATTACAGTGCTTGATCACATTGTACCGGTGCCTCATACACTTGTTCAATTATCAAATACACTGACTATTCATATTTATGGTGATATTGTAATAGACTAAACGTATTATACCTGTGTTGTAGAAATGTTATTGTAGGTGATCAAGAAGGCGGACTCGGAGATAACATGAGTTGTGTAGGATTCTAAATATCAGCAAAAAAGTGCTCATCCTCTACATAATATTTTTTAAAGTCAGATCTGAGCTCACTTCTTCTTAGTGCTGGTTGTAAAACACCCACGTTTGCTAAACTTTTGCAGGCAGTTTATGGTAAAATATTTGTTAATTTAGCTTTCGGTACCTACTAGGTGGAAAGGGAATAAGACACGTTTGAATTTAAGCATTTAAAGAAGAATTTTGAACAAGGCTATTGGATTTTTTAAATAGGGTAACTCTTTGAAACTCTGACAGTTTCACACAGACAAAATGAATCAGCAACACCATTGTTCATCCCAATTGTTTTCAAGCATTATAACTGAGCAAGTGTGTAACAAAATGAGTCATTCAGATTGTTATGTGTGCTTGTATTTGTAGTGTGTGTCTGTGTGTGGGCATGTCTGTGTGCCTGTATGGGGGCATGTCTGTGTGTGTGTATGTGTGCATGTATGTGTGTGTGTGAGTGTGTGAGAGAGAGAGAGAGAGAGAGAGAGAGAGAGAGAGAGAGAGAGAGAGAGAGAGAGAGAGAGTATGAGTGTGTATAAATGACAGCTCGGTTGCAGTCTCGAGTTTTTCCTACATACAGAGTGCTTTTTTGAGTGGGATGTGACAAGCTTTGGAATTTTCATAATCACTATTTAACGAACATTGTGTCCAGCATATAATAATCTGCTATTGTACAATGAATAACTGTCCCCATTGTTTAATCTACGGTGTAATATATTCCATCTTTGACGTCATTTGAATCATATGGACAACTTCAAAAAGGTCATTCCATATAGCTACCACTTCACCTCCTTTCGCACGAACTCATTTACATGTAGTTTCTTTTACTCTTTTTTTTTTTTTCGTTTTTGTCATCACTATTTTATAAAGAAGGATCGCATATCAAACGAAGAAAAATACCCCCAAAAACAGACAACAGTGCTTGAAAGCACTCAATACAAAAGTGTTTAGAGATAAACTCCTAAATCTGTGAATTGTTATCAAACGCCTGATTTTAAAACAAAAAACAAATTACGTTTCTGAAAAAAACTGTTTTTCAAAAGAATACTCTGGTAATGTAGCAATGTTACCTCTTTATTAAAATACGTCTAGAGGAATAAACCTTATGTTAGTTTATGATTAATTTGATTTCTTTTCTGTTCTGCTTTTATCTCATGAAGGAGATCCCTGTGGATTTTTTAAAAATTTGTTTGGGTGATTTTGTTCTACTTTGTTTGTTTCTTTCCCTTTGTGCCTACTTTTGTTTAATCCTGGTTTTTATTTGGTTGTAGTTGGATACGAAGTAAAGAAAATAGTATTAAAATTTTTTTTTTAAGTGAAGATGAGCAGTTTATTACAGGAGCAATTTTAGCAGTTTGGGAGGGGAGGGAAGGAGGATAATAATATGTAGACGAACGAGGATGATGGAGACGATCATACTTTTATTTCAAGTATGAAGGATGCCCTATTCTCGAGAATATTTGATATAATGGTGTTTCCTTCTGAAGTTTTTGGGTCAGACATCAGTAGAACTGCAACTTAGAGTATTTCTTTAAAATATGTTCACTTTCCACTGACAAAAGAAAGCAATGTTAGTGAAATCTGACGAGGTGATTTTATTTGATCAATTCCATAATAAAAAGACAATTTTTTCATGTGTAATACAATAGTCGTATCTAACTGTGCGGAAATCGTAAGTCATTTTTATGTTGTCCCTCTACTGTTAAAGTTAACAAAATAAAATTTGAAACGTGAAAAACATTAGCTTTGTGATCAAATATCGTCTTTGATGCAAGAAGTCCTGGCATAGACGGAAATCATCTGCCAACTTCCGTCTATATTGTGCATTTCGTTCATATGAAGACTAACCCATTGCTTTTTTTATTTATACAATGAATGCTATCGCTTCATCAAAACAAAAAACAAACAAATTGACAATTATAAAGAAGTCCAGGATATGTACACATGCTCTATGTAAGACCAATAGCAATACTCATTTTTCTCAATATCTGATTGCGAACTTCTGGGGAAAACTAGTAAAATGTCAAATAGATTCACAATTTATTATTTTCCCTGCTTCTTCACCTTGTTGGGCATTCATCCAATGTGCAGTACATACCAGGGGTTTCATAGTTATCCTTATTTGGAAAAGAGAAATTGTCGAAACCTCATAATGATCTCAGTCTGTATTTTTGTGGCGTTAAAATTTCTCCTCCATACGTCGATCTAAGACATAGGGTTTTGCTGTCACTTTATGATTTGAAGAGATTTCCCAAATTGAATATTTGATTTTGTACAGAAAATTTTTGCAAAGCAAAATTGTGACATATTCTGTGTGCAGTGGACAAAATATATAACGCTAAAATGAAAGCGAAACGATGACGTGTTACTCATAAATGCTGTCAGGATTTACATCAGAACATTGTGTGATAGTTTAAGAGAATATTAGGCCATTCATTCTTTTTTTTCATTTTTCATTAAAAAAAATAAACTATGCACCCATGCATAATTACCATTGTGTTTCTTGTCTGCTTTCTAAAGTACTGTAATCGATTATCTCCGTATTTCAGCTGAGACGCTGAATCCTACCAAAGAGTCTACATAACAAGAGGGGCCACTTCTCTCTTTGAGCCTATTAAAAAAGTGTCCTCAAAATTGGGTGGCGCCCTCTTTGCAAATGCGACCCTTTACGAACAGAGTTACCCTACTTGAGTTTAAAAAATCAAAGTGAAACTAGCAAGTTTTTTAATAAATTTCGGAAGAACGCTTTTTTTTATTGTTACGCTGACAAAAAAACTTCCGGAGGAAAGGGTGATTGTTTTCTTCGTTTAATTTGACTTTAGAATGAAAGGCGAGAAGTTATTAAAATATTTTTTAAAAACTAAAACTCCGCACTGAACGAACCCGAACTGCTGATGAACAGCTGTCAATTTGCGCACGCAAGGAGGTGCTATTCCTATTCTTCTTCTGGAAAAACGAAAGAGAGCTTCAAAACAGACTGTAGCGACATCTGAAGCAAAGAGCGAACTTCCTGCGGACACTTTTTTGGCTGAGTGGCCTATCTTGTTATGTACTATCTTTGATCCTACGCAGCTCGGATTGGTCCTAATAAGTAGGGTTGAAGCCCGCCTCCTAAACGATTTAAATTCTGTCAATGGGGGTATGCACAACTACATTAAAACAAAATGTTTTTTAAGATATTGTACGTGTCGACTCAGATCTTGCGTAATGAATGCTAGTGTATATCGACCTTATATGCATTACGGGGTTTTGTTGTTGTTGTGTGTTTTGACTGGGGGGGGGGGGGGGTGTGGGGGTTGGTTCAGGAAGAGAGGGGGGGGTTGAGGTGTTAGGTGTTTTATGGATCTTGCAACTGCATTAGGTCATATTGAGCGCGCGGGACACATTTAACATTTTCAGTTGGTCCGAAATTTTGAAATTTTCGAGTGGCGCCGAAGCCCACGCTTATCGATTTTTGACCACCAAGGGATCGTTTTTAACATGCACAGCTTTCACATGGGACTTTAGTGATGCTTCGCCCTTGTCAGAGAAGGCTAGATGTAGATCTTCCCAACATAAGACCAGGGATGTGGCTGGAGAACATTACGGTTGGACGTACGAGAGTGTTTTAAGTATACTTCTAAAAATAATTTCTTCTTAGAAGTAACTTGTCTATAGAAAGCGTCTTGATTGCATACAGGGTGTAGCCATAATCTCAGAGCACTTTTCGAGCAATAGCTATCAGTTCGAATCAAGACGTCATGTTTTTACGCCCCATCGACTCAATTTTGATCACCATATAAGGAGGTGGGCTTCCGACCCTGCGTGCTACGACCAACCTGGGCTCTAGGGATACAATATCCCAGCAGAACGACCGAAATACTCGAGAAAAATACAACCTTTGGTGTTCATTAGATCGCTTTTGAGTGGGAAGATAGGACACACAGAAAATCAACGAAATATTAAAGATAGCACGGTGGCTCTCGTGACCCACAGGTTAAGGTGTTTGACTCTCATTCAAAAGTCCCGGGTTGGAACCCGGGTAGCGACAGAAATTTTTTCTTTTCTAAACTGTCTCCTTTCACTGCCTTTCCTGCTCTCTGGCAATGTTCTATCGTCTGCTTTCGTCGCTCAACTTTCTGCCCCCACCCTCTCACCTCCGAAATCTACTCTTATCGATTTTTTACCACCAAGAGATCTTTAACGTGCGTAATTTGCTCACGGGACCTCGGAGATTTTTCGCCCTTGTCCGAGAAGGCTAGGTGTAGATCTTTTCAACCAGAAGATCAGGGGTGTGGTCAAAAGACAGTAGTAAGAAGGAGCCAATGATTAGCAGTAGAAAGGCTGTAGAAAGAGTCAGGAGTCCAGAGGAGGAGTCAAAGGAGGCGAGGGGGTGGGGGCAGAAAATGGAGACGAAAGCAGGCGACAGAACATTGCTAGACAGCAGGAAATGAAGTGAAAAGAGACAATTAGAGAAGAAAATTATGTTACGGTCGCTTCCCAGATTCGAACCCGGGATCTTTGAATGAGAGGCGAACACCTTAACCTCTAGGCCGCGAGAGCCTCCTCAATAGTTTATTGGACGCTTTCACTTTGAAAGCGCGTAATACTGTTATTTATGGTCAAGTTATTTAAATAGTTTAAGTTGTAGCTCAATTGGGCCGCATCAGAATCGTTTGACTGATAGCTGCGAGGAGAGGCTGAAGGTGCGCGAGTGCTGGTGTAGTAAGATGGCGAGGATTCTCTGCTGCTATGATGGCTTTGATAGCGCAACGTTGACGTTGTGTCATAGCATTAGACACTACTCTGTGAAATTCGCATGCTTGTTGGACTATCGGCGAAGACGAACTCCACCACCACATTCTGAATGCAACTTCTGAAGGCAACTTCATTTCGGTAGAAATTATACTTTTTATGTAAGGCTACAGAGATTAATTTCATGAACAAGAGATCATCACCTTCAGGGTCTTGATCTTTTCTTGTCTTCTTTTCAAAGTACTCAAACTTTCTTTTTTCTATCTCATTGATTCGTTGTCTCTTTGATTGAAACTGGGGTGCATAGTTTACCTTCAATATTCATTTCTTTGCTGATGTCTTTCCTAAGGGTAGGTCCGTAGAAAAAGCTTAAAGCGCTAGAAACCTAGCGCCAGAAGTCTAGCACGAAATATTGGTCACTTATTCTCTTGTGGTACACATAGTTGAAATTGAATTGTTTTCTGGCGTTGAAGTCGCTTGATCAGGGAGTGCACAGTGCTGTGTTGTGTTTAGTGGCCTTTGTACGTGCTTGCGAACAATGATGTTGACACACTGATAACTGCCGTTTTTAAAAGGCCCGCTATATGGGATAAGCGGTGAAAAGACCATGCCAACAGAAATGTTGAAGATGCTGCATGGAAAGACATCAGAAAAGAAATGCATACTGAAGGTAAACTATGCACGCCATTCTCTCTCTCTCTCTCTCTCTCTCTCTCTCTCTCTCTCTCTCTCTCTCTCTCTCTCTCTCTCTCTCTCTCTCTCTCTCTCTCTCTCTCTCTCTCTCTCTCCTCTCTCTCACTCTCTCTCTCCCTCTCTCTCTCCTCTCTCTCTCTGTCTCTCTCTCTGTTTCTCTCATTCTTTAAGTCAATTGTACTAGTATTTTTACTCGTACTGATTAAACTCAACACTTAAAGAGAGTATTGAGCCTTTTTTCTTTGATAGAATGCATTAGCCTACATGTATTGCGCTCTGGTTAGCCTACAGCTACAGGCAACAGAGCTAGGCTAGTTCATGACTACTGTGTGTGTATAGGCTACCTACTACCCTACTACCCCATACACAGCAGGCAGACTGTGTGTAGCACAAAACGCAGACACAACAGTCAGCGTGTCCCGTACTGAGGTTCCACTGTACAATGTCGATGGATAGAATAAAGCCGTTCAGGCATCCATGTCTGTTTCTTGAAAACTAAGGGATCATTTGCAAAGTACGAGGTAAATAGATCTCAGACACGTTTGGTATCATTGCTTGGCCTGCCGGTGCAGTTCCAAGCCACGCCTGGGCCTGGAAATCAAACATCTGTGAAGTTTCGCTCCATACCCTCTCTGTCTAAAACAGGTACACTTTACGATGGAATCTACTAGTTCAATTCTTGTTTCAATGGGCTTGTTGAGAAGGTGCCACTTTGCAGATAAAATTCCAAAAGCGCTTTCCACAGTTCTTCTGCATCTGGACTATCTCTTGTTGAAATTTTCTTGCTCATATGTGCCACTGCACCGTTTTAGAAAAATAGGCCTTAAAGGGTATGTTTCATCTGCGACAAAGACAAAAGGAGCTTTCACCATTGTTTAGGGCAAATATGCAGGCTTAGGCAAATCCAATTTTCCAGACTCCAGAGCCCTATAGAAATCCGAGACTTGAAATGTTCCCCCATCACTTTATTTTCCATACCCTCCCACATCAACAAAATGCTATCCAATAAAAAGAGTTCGTCTTCTGAGGACGACATGTCGACAAAGTGCTAGATTCTCCCGCGTTCTCTACGTGCACCACAAACTGACCCGGCGCTTGGACTAAAGGCGCCAGACGTCTGGCGCTAGCTTCCTAGCGCTTGAATCTTTCTCTATGGACGTGCCCTTAGGTAGTTGCGAGCTCCGTAAAACACTTACCCCCCAAAAATATACTACCCTACGCCAGAGAAGTATGGGATGAGAGGAACACCCAACCAGTGGACGAGTTGGTTTTCCTGTTAATGGCACAGAAGACCATTAATAATCCCCCCTCCCCCTCTCGTGCTGGGTGAGTAAGATGTGAACCAACCTTGTACATATATGACCTTTAGTTTCTCAGGATGAATCTAATACCTTCGAGAAGAAAGGTAGACGTAGATCCCCTTTAAGTTTGCATTTCAGTATAAATATTGGTTTGGTATGCTGTTTTTGGATTCTTAAAAACGTGTGTGTCTTTGTGTGTGTGTGTGTGTGTGTGTGTGTGTGTGTGTGTGT
>NW_004797344.1:1901151-1905847 GCF_000002075.1 Aplysia californica
GTGTGTGTGTGTGTGTGTGGTGTGTGTGTGTGTGTGGTTTGGGGAGTTAACGTTGAGTTGTTTTTGTTTTTGTTTATTGTTTTGAAAAAGAGATCGATACGTGGAAATACGGACTCCTGTGTTCCTTTGATAGTCAGGGGAAATAACTTCGTTTAATTAGATAACTGCTCTAAGGGAAGCAACCAATATTTTCTTCCGAAAATGAAAGGTTGCCGATGAGGTGTGGAGAATACTAGTCTACATTGTACTTTACTTTTTTCTGCCTCTGTTACCTTGCGGTGTCAATGGGAAGAAGCAAACGTCTTTCTCTTGTTTGTGGTGTCGCGTGTTGTATGATCCTTTTGTTCTTAACTAATGTTTCTGTCTTCTCCTCTGTCTCCCCTCTGTTTCTATCTGATATCTGGTTGTATATTATCGCTGCTCTACTTTCTAGTGGTAGGTTTGAGAGATGCCAGAATCATTTCATTGGTTATTTATCTTTAAAATTTCAAACGGGGAGCTGAGCAAAGAGAACGAGTGTAACATTTTCAGAATAATAGGTAGGTTTAGCTTCCGTAAATAATTTAGCTTTTCTAGTCTAGTATAACATATTAATGAGTATTTTAAAGCCTCCTAAATCAGTGATTGAATTCCTTAAACAGAGATATCAATTTCCCCATTTTGCGTGAGATACGAAATACCCCAGAAGGTAACATGAATTACGTATTATGCATGAAACAATAAACGCAAAGTTCTATTTGATTTCTATTGCTAAGTAGAATGCATAATAATTATTCAAAGGAGACTTAAGGTATCTACACTAGAAAGTGTCCAAGATATTTGATTTGAAAATACTTGGTCTTTGGGGTCATTTTTTTGGTTTGGTTTTTTTTTTGCTTTTTGCGTGTGGGGTGTTGTTTGTTTGTGTGTTTGTTTGTTTGTTTGTGTTTTTGTTTGAGGGAAAGGGGGCTGTTCCTTGAATATAAAGAATTGATGAAAAAGTTCCATCGCCACAGGTATGAACAAACAAACGAAAAGAACCCGCTTGAAAAGTTCAACTTTATTAAACCCGTCTTATCTCCACCTTGAGACTGATACATCAGAAAATAGAGATTCGAAATAAATCAGTAGTGTCATCTCTTTTGTGTAAGATAAATGCCTGCACACATTCTCATATAAAATTAATCGAAAACGGCAATAACATGGTACATCACAAACATGATATTATTATTGCCAATATGAGATATGCACATAAGAATGATACCAGGAATACCTGGAGGTGTCATCTCTGACTCAGAGGTTGACGCGTAATGTCCCTCAATCCGTCAAGGTCGCAATCTGCCGTTTCGCATGCTGCTATACCAAGGCCAGTCCACGTTATAATGTTGTTTATCGGTGTTACTTTTTGTCTTCCCCTGGTTCTCCTGTCCCACATCCTTCCTTCAAGCTTGTATATAGACGTGTATCCCCAAAAAGACGCACATGATGCCTTCTCGATAACGCACTTTGTATTCCTCTTCATTCTAAACAGTCTCTGCATCACCCCCCCAACTACCCCCTCCCCTCCCCCCCCCCCACACACACACCCATGGCCCGGGACAAACGGCGATCTAGCCTGTTACGCGCCTGTTACCCTTCCAATGTTAAATCATCATTGATTGTCTATATAAAGCATCTTATTGTTGGGTGAATGGAGTAACATCGTGCTAGCTAGAAAATGTACCTATTTTGAACTGAAATTCTTTTGCCTTACCACCGCGAAAGGCAAACATGAATAAAAACAAACTTATAAATGCGTTATGATATTCAAGTTCACAGTTCAGGGTACAGAATTATACTGTTATTGTTTAAGAGCATATCTGGTAGGTTTATCAAGTAGGATTTAATGTAAAAACATAATATTGATCAGGGCTTCAAAAAAGGTAGCAGTAAATGATCGATCCTCAATTGGAAAATTTACTAAAACATGTTAAAATACTTTTTTCGACATTTTTTACCAATGCAAATTTGATTATAGAAAATCGAAGACATGCATGGTAATTGTTTTTTTAAATTAAATGAAAAAAATATGGACATAAGAATATGAAAATGGTAAAAATATAGTTGCTTCATTATACATATTACGAGATGTATTATGTATGAAGGGTCCCAAGGAAAAACAAGAGAAATCAATTATTGGATGAGTTACGTTATGACAAGGCAAGGAAGGTGTGCATGCACTTTTCTTGTCCCATATTAGTGTCCCGAGCTTAAGCCTGTTGAGTCGCCCAATAGCATGCTTTGAAAATAAGCTGTACTGTAAACAATTGTGGTCTGTCAAACTTTCAGTTTTCTTTTTCTCAAAGTGCCAAAAAATGACTTCCCTTGCTTTTCCCTTGTGCCCCTTACATGCTTCTGTGTGTGTGTGTGTGTGTGTGTGTGTGTGTGTGTGTGTGTGTGTGTGTGTGTGTGTGTGTGTGTGTGTGTGTATGTGTGTGTGCTCGCACGCACCTATCTGTAGTAATAAAATATGTTATTTGAGAATGTTGAAAGAATATGATCTAAGTCAATTCATAGAACATAGAATAATTAAAGGGAGTGTACATTTAGAATGTTCTGATACAACAAGAAACTCATAAACGTAATAAAGGAGAGACAGATTGTACAGATAAAGTATCTTTCAATTTGTAAGGATCAAGCAGCAATCAAGCAGCGTCATAAGAGTTCGAGAAGCACAAAGACATCAGCATCCCTCAATGTACCATTGTCCTTGACCTTCCCCACTTCATTCTCATCCAGTTGGGTGGAGCCATGCAACGAACTGTGAACTCGCGGGAAAAGGGACCTTGTGCTCTGCTTCGACCCTGTTGATGGTATTTACGAGTTAGAGTGAGTGTACGTGTGGGGTTTGTATGTGAATGTGTGTGTGTATGTGTGTCAGAGACAGACAGACAGACAGACAGACAGACAGACAGACAGACAGACAGACAGACAGACAGACAGACAGACAGAGACAAAAAGAAAGAGGGAGACATAAAATGAAAGAGAGGGAGAGGGGGGAGGGGGCAGGCGGTGACAAAAATTGAGGGACAGGGAGAACAGAAAAGGATATCTCCAATGGAGAGGAGATATTGAAAGAGGGAGAGAGATAGAAAGACAAAGAGAGAGAGAGGGGGGGAGATACAGACAGACAGACAAACAGACAGACAGACAGACAGACAGACAGACAGACAGACAGACAGACAGACAGACAGACAGACAGACAGACAGACAGACAGACTGTGTATAAGCATAATATAATACCATGTGTGTTTGTGATGTACGGGTGATACTCAAGACAGAGTGAATATCAAGTACCTGAAGAAACTTGACTATGGTACCTGTAATAATTATAACGTAACAGAAGACTAAAGGTTCAAAACATTAGGTCATGGCGTAAAAAAGAGAAAACAACAGGATATTTTACAAGTTAAAGACAGGTGAAGCTGAACAATAACGAGAAGGGCGATGACAGGTTCAAAGTTGGATGAGTGACCACAACAGCTTATGCAGGGAAGGATAAGTCAAATAATTACATAAATTATGTATCACATATCCATACTCTACAACATGTTCTATGCGTTTTAATGATGATGATGATGATGATGATGATGATGATGATGATGATGATGATGATGATGATGATGATGATGATGATGATAATATAAGAATAGCATTTGTATGGCATATATCCCTGCATTTTATTATTTATTTTATTATCCCCAGAAGCCCCTAAAACATTCCGAAACATTCTCGGCTTCCCGGGAATTAAACAGTGCAAGCAGCTGATGAAGCGCTAAAACACTGACATACAAGATCTTTTGAGCCAGCTACCCATTTCCATCAGGGTAAAGTGAGGTAGATTCGAGTAAAGTGCCTTTCCCAATGACGCAACATCGGGCCCCTGTCGGTGTTCGAATCAACGTCTGTTCGGTTGTAAGCAAGACAGCCTAATGACTAGACCATCAACGCCATTAAACTATTCGAATAGTCGAAGAAATGATCAGGGCAGTTTTTTTTCTACTTACAAATCGATGATCAAACATGTGAGGAAAGCGAGAAAACGTGTTAAAGGAGATTAATCAACTTATCTGTAAGGTGATTGTGAAACTGTGAAACTAACTACATACCGTTGCATCAAAGAGGGAATTTTTCTCGTTTCCTAGGGCCCAGTGTATGCTTTTAGCGGACTTCACGGGTGAGAGACTTCGGCTCACGGGAGTGCCAGTTGGGTTGGTGATCTCAATACTGATGGGTGGTGACGGGGTGTGGGGGATTGGACATTGAGTGTAAAAAAGGGGGTCATGGGGGCAGGAAAATGGAGTTATAATGTGTGTGGTGGGAGAGGGGGGAAGTACTGCAATGTGGCGAGATGAAAATGTTAAGTTAGAAAGAAAGAAAATTGTTTTTAAAAGTACGGTAATGCAATTTTTAAAATGTAGCTCAGCTTGGCCACTTTTGAGACCAGCGTTAATAAAAAACTTCTGTAATGGCTTACGAAACCAACTTACAAATCAAAATCAAGGTTGTTTGAAAAAGCATAAAAAGTAGTCATTGTGGAGAGAGTTGGGGCATGATGGCTTGATAAGAACTTTTATAAAATGTGCTCTGCGAGTTGTAACTCAGAAAACATAACTCTTCAGCAGCTTTTCAGAAATGCAAACGCATGTGTGTGTTTGCGTGTGTGTGTGTGTGTGTG
>NW_004797344.1:1906223-1909648 GCF_000002075.1 Aplysia californica
GGGGGGGTCATTTTTTTAAATTTTATTTTTTTGTTCTAGCTTGTTTTGTTTTGATTCGCTTCTCTTTTTGAGCTATTATTTTTAGAATTCAATTAATGGTTTATGCCCTCATTGACATGATTTAAGATCATTCAGGAGGCGAGCTGTTTCGACATATTGCCTGTCAGGGTCAACCTGTGTACAGTTGATTACTGCATAACAGTCGGAGATACTCGATTTATCATTCACATACTATGAAATACAAATTAAGTAACAATAACAACAACAACAAAAACTACCCCCCCCCCCAAAAAAAAAAAAAGAAACCACATAGGGAATCACTTTTTCATCAACCAGCTCCTTTTTTTTCTTCTTTTTTTTTTTGTTAACATGCAAGACCCATGCAGTCTTCTAGCCCTCTTTTTGTCTCTGAAAACTTCTAAGATGTAAGTATATCCCCACGGGGGCGGGGGTGGGGAAAGCCATTTCAGTTGTTGCTGAACGAACACCTTTTGTATGTTTATCACGTACTGTGTGATTCAACAGAAAAATGCATAAGATACAACCAAAACTAAGTTTCAAAATGTTAAAAGTAGAACAATAATAATAGTTAAGCTTACTTAGCTGGTTAAATCAGTTAATTCATGAGTCCGATATACTGGGTTTCATAACCTAAAAGAAGAAGCAAACTTAGAAACCGTTGAAATAAGGAATCTCACTACATATAAAAACAAAAACTCAAAAAACAGAAGTACTCCAGAGTTAAAAAGAGGGTGGGCACACGACTTACCTATAGCGCTGAGCTAGCGTACTGTGGGGGTTAATGAGTGCTTTTGTGATTGAAGGTCCTAGCTCGGGCATTCTGAAATATAGGGATAATGTTGAAGGCATAACAAGAGTATAATTGATTACGAATTAAGAGGCGATACGCGAAAAAGAAAAAGAAAAACAGTTAAGCATGCAGATTTTTGTGTCCGCACCAACCAACTTACCCTTTCTCTCCCCAAACCCTTCCTCTCAATCCATCCATAGCTAGAAGTAATAATGGGTATACTAAGTGACGCTACAGCAGTTTTCAATAATTCCCATCTTTTGCCGTTGGCCATTTCTTCCCTTTTGAGTCAATGTTATTGTCTTGCTGTAATTTTTTATATTTTCTTTTCAAAACTAAAATTGTGTTAAATTTTGCACCTGATAAGCATGTACACTAATAACATTTGTACAGAAAAGATCTGACAGAGCAGTCTTATTAATTTGCGAGAGAACACGAATTATTTTTAAAGGGTTACTTTTGGGAAAGAAACATCAACCACAGGGTTTATTAAATACCAATGTTTAAAGTTGGTGTCCCTTTTTTATACTCACATTAAGGTGGCATTTCATTTTTTTATGGCAGGTTCAAAATGATCCTGTCAACTTTGAGAATTGTTTTTCGCGGTTGAATCATGTGTTTCTCTCTATCACTTATGCCACTTTAACCGAAAGGACAACACAACTATTGGATATCAGGGTTAAAAGATTCCTATCTATTGAAAGGCATTTTACTGGGTAAGTATTTTCTTTTTATAAATATAATAGATCAAAATTGTAAAAGTAAATGTAAAGAAAAATCATTCAAGAATCAAGACTGAGAAATAGAAAGAAAGAGAGAAACAAGAAAGAAAGAAAGGAAGGAAGGAAGAAAGGAGGGAAGAAAGAAACAAAGAAAGGAAGAAAAAAAGAAAGAAAGAAAGAAAGAAAGAAAGAAAGAAAGAAAGAAAGAAAGAAAGAAAGAAAGAAAGATTGAGTTAGACTCTGGAACTCAAAAAAGAAATTGAGGAGAAAAAAAAAATCTCCAAACACCCGGAAGTGATTTACGATACCGGTATACACAAAAAAGAGCTTTTAAAATTTCTTTTATTGTAGTCGAAGTCATAGCACTTGAGTCTTGAGCGAATGGGAGACAAGGTTCAGTAAAATAATTTCCATTTAGGAAATTTAAAAAAGACAAAAAGAAAAGAAAAACCATGAAATTAATATGCAAAGAAAAAAAACTGTACGGAGTAAAGAAACAAAGAAAAACAGAACCGTATGAATAAAAAACAGTGAGAAAAATAACAAGAAAAAAACCCAGAAAGAAACAAAAGGAGAAATAAATTCGTGGGTGCTCGTCAAGTGTTCTGGTGTAGTTTGCTCCTTCTTTCTCATCAAACACCTATCATGCTTATCTCTCCTCCTTGGGTTTTTTTTTCTTTTTTCTTTTTTTTTTATTGTTACTCTCTTATAACTCATCTAATTAGGATTATAATCTTTGGCATTTATATGAACTTATTGTGTTGCAGGATGGAGAGTCACTACACGTAAACCTCTGAGTCAGAGATGACACCTCCAGGTACCAGGTATTGTGTTGTATGTTCCGTAAAACTTTTCCTTAAGCAAAAAAAGAAAAACAAAAGATAGAAATTCCGTCTCACCTGACCACATCCTCATAGCCAAACCTGCCGAAGACCCTCTCGTCCCCATCCAGCTTGTCTCCATCCTCCTCCGTGCACGGCGTGTCGCAGGGCGGTGGTATCCTTGGCAACCGGTACGGCGTGGAGCACTTGACGGAGATGTCGTTGAGGTCAACAAAAGTGATCTGAGAGCCTTCCGACTCGGCGCTTTTGGGCTTGGAGAAACTGCAGGCAATAAATTATAAGCAGTTATGCTAAATTGTTAGGTTTAACACCTCTTGGACAAAATCAAAGCCATATATACCAACAGTCTGGGAAGCCAAAGGGACTCAAAGTAAGGTGAGTAGCATCCCTTGCAACAGTGTACTTGGTTGGGTTTCTTTTTTTTTAAGAGAAAAGACCTCTAAATTTAACATCCTTTGCCGACAGGAGAGATCCAAAATGGGACATTTGTGTAAGATAATGTGTCTTTCCCAAAGACACAAGGTAGAACTAAGCTGAGCCTCGGCGAACCCATAACTCTCAACCTCATGTTTATGGATCCGGCAGCCTAACTTCTTGTTGTGTAAGGCAGGGTCTTTTCATGCATCTCATTTTAAAGTATTTAATATCCATCATTGAATATTCAATAAGGATACTAAAATCCCACTGGTAGAATCAGTCGTGGGTGATGATCAAGGAGAAGACCAATGGAGAACAGAAACGCCATTTAAACTGTACATGATGAAAGATACAATGAAAAGGAAAATAGAAGTTGGAGAACACCACCGTCAACAACAACAAAAACAACAGCAACAACAAAAACAACAACAGCATCACAATAAACAACACCAACATAAACAACAACAACTTAAACAAATACGAGCATTATCTACATGACCACAGGTCTTACAAAAAAAAAGCAAGTAAAGAACAAAAAGAAGATGAGGAGGGGGTCGATGGGACAAAATTTTGCATAGAAACAGCGAAAAGGAAGAAGAAGAAGAAGAAGAAGAAGAAGAAGAAGAAGAAGAA
>NW_004797344.1:1910272-1913417 GCF_000002075.1 Aplysia californica
AAGAAGAAGAAGAAGAAGAAGAAGAAGAAGAAGAAGAAGAAGAAGAAGAAGAACAACAACAACAACAACAACAACAACAACAACAACGACAACAACAACAACAACAACAACAACAAGAAAAAGCCAGTGTTTTAGAAAACGTGGAACTAAAAGATAGTTGTTCTGCGGAGACATCGTAGATCCTTCGTGCAGTTTGCAATTTATCAAAATGAGAAAAACGACTCACAAGGCCTTGAGACTACGACCCCGATACACCGGGTCTGCCGAGACTACAGGAGGGGAGCACATGCTGCCGAACGGAGACGGAAAAGATACGGTCGCCATGACAACCAGTTGTTTATTAGCCAAAGGTCTGGTGGACCAGATTCTTGAGGATAGTTCAATGAATGTTTTCACAAACAAAATCCCATCGTTGCAGAAACAACCAGTCTGTCTGTATGCGGTCTGGCGTTCTAATCGTAGTCACGGTGAAGTAGTACACGAAGATGACTCATTGTTCATAATATTAGGCCTTTCAGCCATACCTTGACCTTTCATCACTCTCAATCATCATCAAATCTTTCTAATTATGTAACTATCAAGTTCATGTCCAACTCAGTTCCTTGGCACACTAATGAATAATAAAATCAACATTTACGGAATCCAGAAGGGGAATGAATTCCAACATTTTCAGAAAGGCAAAACCGTTTTCGGATAAAATGATAAATTAAGAAATATTGACGTCCATGTTAACACTTCCACAAGATGATTCTTATAAAAATGAAATCAGTTTCAAAACAGATAGTCCTCCATACTTTTAAAAGATAAAGGAACAAAACTAATGCTGTTTGGTATATAGCGTTGGTGACTGGCACAGTGTCAGAATACATTTGATTGTCTTAGACCGTAATATGAATTACCATAACACTTACCATACTTATACTATTCAATTAAGTACACCTTAAAAACAGACAAAGTTTTTTACCATTCCACAACAATTTGACAGTATAATACATTGTTTATTCTTCTTAGTCGTAGATATGATTTAATTCCGCCATGTTGGTTTAATTAAAGTTGACATGCACTAGTAAAGCCAAGCGTAAAGAAAGTCAAGAATACATTCGTCGATCAAGCACAAGTCGATATCCTCCCCCCCCCCCTTTCCCCAAACCCAGGAGCCTCAGATGTGTTATGAAAAATATTGACTAACACCTCTCCTTAAGCCAGATTATCGCCAAAGGGCTTTACTAAGGCTTTAAAAGGTCATAAGCACACAGATTTCTAATAACTGAGCACACAATGTTAGATCCCGGCTGACGTAGAATCGACGCTGCTGTCCACACTCAAATGTTTGTCTTCCAAAGAGACTGTCGAAGCTCACAGTGTTTCTTCCATTGTTTGCCCTTCGTTAAGCTGTTTGTTCTCGTCTTTTTATTGGGATTTCACTTGTAAAAAACTGTCAGTTCTGTTGAGTATACTACTGTCGTGGGTGCCTGACCCCATGTGTTACGACTTAGCTCTCTTAACTGTAAAGCACCCACGGCATACGTGATGTGTAGGGGTAGTGCAGCACTTTGCTGGCTCATGATTGTCGCTACATGTTTCTTCGCTCGTGGCAGACTTTTGCCCCGCCCCCACCCCTTTTTTTCCCCTGGCCACCATTTTATACTCTTTGCAAACAGGATCTTCGACTTCACACTAGAAGTAATTTCACAAGGACAAAATCTCCAGGTGGAAAGTAAATTATGCTCAAAATCCGGCACCTTAATGGACCAAAAGCTAGTGAACGTGGCCTTGGGCGAAATACACTGTCCTTATTCCTTTGACTTGGCGATATTTACACCATGTCAGAGTGAAAATGTGTGATCTTAGTATTGTCATTCAGCTCATCCCCCTCCCCTTTTTTTCTACACACATCTACCGCCCACCTTTTTCATTCCTACACATTCGTGAGCACGCGAGCACACATACACACAGATATGTACACACCAATACTTGCTACGAAACGAATCTTTAATAAGCAAAAGCAAAATAGAAAAGCTGAATTGTATTACAAAAAAAGCCAAGTAGGCTTTAGAATGTTGAAACCCTGTGAAAAGAAAAGATAGGCTACATTGAGGTGGCTGTCATTTACATATCTGACGTCAGCAGCCCATTTCCTTCCCTTAGGGCAGAGCGACCTAATGCGTTTTCTATATTTATGTATTCAGAGGGGGAAAAATCCCAGGACAAGCGCATGCATTCACATTGCTCATGTGAACAGACAACATTGATATCTGTGGCGAAGCCATTCTGCACTTGGTGTTTAGAGACGCTCCTTAACTTATTAAAACCCAGATAAGGTAACCATAAAACCTCACTGAAATGAACACTGGGGCACACATTCGCTTCAATACACTACACGTCAAGAACTGTCCACAAAATCAAGAGTAATCAAAATAATTTCCGCCACTCTGACACACACAGACGCACAAACACACTGGTATTTTCATAACCACGGCCAGACTGCAGTCCCAAGGAATGGTGGCCGGTCTAGAGCCCGGGTATTGACTTCCTTATGTTTGGCAAGGGTTTTTTCTCCCTTTCTGACCCCGGCCCTGAGACAATGGAGCAATCGACTGCACTGACCAGAGGCCGCCAATCCGTCCACGCATGGGTCGTTAGCCGACTTTGTGCTTTACTTATCTGGACACAGTGGTCACAACTTAGTGATAGCGGAGACTTTGTGATAGCGGAGACTTTGGATAGCCCAGACTTCGGTCATATATCTTTTCAGTCTGATCCAGCTGGACTGCAATTTGTGTTGAGCCCTCTATAGATAATTGGGTTTGCTAACGACGTTTGGGAGAACAGGGGAGATAGACGGATAGACGGACATAGAAACAGAACAGCAGACTAACAGAGAAATAGGCAGACGGGCGTAGTAAGCAAATATCTCGTTTTGCACGCTCTGTCCCCGTCTCTCTCTGTCTCTGAGAAACTCTCTCTTGCTCTCTGTCTCTCTGTCTCTCTCTGTCTCTGTTTCTGTCTTTCTCTCTCTCTCTCTCTCTCTCTCTTTCTCTCTCTCTCTCTCTCTCTCTCTTTCACTCTCTCTGTTTTTCTCTCTCTCTGTCTGTCTGCTATCTGTCTCTCTCTCTCTCTCTCTCTCTCTCTCTCTCTCTCTCTC
>NW_004797344.1:1915080-1922580 GCF_000002075.1 Aplysia californica
TCTTCTTCTTCTTCTTCTTCTTCTTCTTCTTCTTCTTCTTCTTCTTCTTCTTCAAACGACGACTCAAACTACTCGGTTTTTCATATGATCTATTTCAGTATTGTAAAGACGTTGAAACTAGAAATAAAGATCCTACAAATTAACACATGAATTACATAACATTAAACATGTACTTCCTACCAGAGCAAACTGTTCGTGCAGTCTTCTCGAAAAATGAGTCACAAAAGAAGGAATTGATCAGCCATTAGATTACTACGAGACGCCATCAAGGTCATAGAAGATTTTTATTGATTTTGACAAAATGGCTAAAGCATTTTTAACAGGCTTTTAGTTTTCTATAAAAAGAAAAACCTTTAAAACAACAGTTTCCAGAAACAGAACGAACCGTAGTCTAATACACTTCTATCCTGTTGTTTAAAACCACCTTTTATCCTGCCAAAATATATTTAGTGTAAGCAAGAGAAATATCTGTTGTCTTTCAATGTACAGTTTTATCTACATTACTAAAGATAACGTATGAAAACGTTTTCTGTGAAAGTGCCAAATTCTTTTATGTGACTTTCTCCGTTTGTAGATTGTCACCTGACTTGTACAATTTTATTGTATGCTCAGTTCTGGCTCGTTGTATGTTTGTTTGTTGTTTTTTTCATCACTATTTAATTATTATTTCACACATCGTTCTGTCATACATGGTGTTAATATAACTATAACACATTATGCGCTAGACAAGGCCACTTAATTACACTGTCTGTTCAAAGTCGAGAGAAATGCCCGTAGGCTAAGTAATTTCAATGCTCATTTGCCATAAAAGTATCTGTCTGAGTAAATGCATAAAGAGCAATTTGCTGAGCCAAAAAGATACCACTCAAGCAACTCGTCCACTGGGCCATTGTGATTGAGTCCTTTGCAACCTCTCAAACTTTGCCCTACTTAAGTTAGCACTTATAATACCTAATTTAAACGTCTGGTAGTGCTTTTAGAGAAGGAGAAATAGTCAGTCTCTGCTTTTTTTACCCCACATAAGGTACCATATGTGCTTACTATACCTTGCGTAAACCTTGGGAAAAATAAAAAGAAAGAAAAAAAAACGGGCATGGATTAGGGATCCTAAACCACACTGGTCTTCTCGTGCTTAGTAAAAGAGCCCATGGGCCTTTTCTTGTTCGTTTTGGTTGGTCAGATCTGCTGGTGGCATGGATTAACAGGCAAGGTAACATATCCCTGTTCTATCGATTCTTTGTCGATGAGCAAGGAACTTAGCGGGGATATGGTTTGGGAAGTGGTAGGTGCTGTTTTGCCCTTTTGAACCGTTTTATATTGTTTTGTATTTATATGCATGCGTGTTTGTCTACGTGAGTGTGCGGGTGAGTGTGCATGAGAAAGAGAGAGAGGGAGAGGGGGGGGGAGAGAGAGTCACCGAGAGAGACTGAGAGAGACAGAGAAAGAAAGAAAGAAAGAAAGAAAGAAAGAAAGAAAGAAAGAAAGAAAACAGACAGACAGACAGACAGACAGACAGACAGACAGACAGACAGACAGACAGACAGACAGACAGACAGACACACACAGAGAGAGAGAGAGAGAGAGAGAGAGAGAGAGAGAGATGGAGAACGGGACCAGGAGGAGGGTAGAGAATGAAAGAAAAAGAGACAAACACAAGCAACCACATCGACAGGCTGAAGCAAAGACAGACAGATTCTCATACAGGGTGCCATCCGAATTCACTCTAAAATATTCTATTTCCTTGCTATTACTTTGGAGGGGGGAGGGGGGGTTCGCTGTTTGTTTGCTGTTTGTTTTGTTTGTTTGGGGGGGTTTTGGGGGAGTTGTAAGTGTTTTACGGCGCTCGCAACAGCATAAGGTCGTATGGGCGCGCGGGACACACAAAACATTTTCGGTTGGTAGGAATTTTTTTAAATTTTTGCCGGGTGGCGGCAGAAGCCTACTCTTATGTTTAAATCGAATTTGGACTACCAAGGGATCTTTGAAGTGAGCAACTTGCTCATGGGACCTTCCAGATTTGTCGCCCTTGTCCGAGAAGGGTAAGTGTAGATCTTTCCTACCAGAAGATCAGGGGTGTGGCTGAAAGACAGCAGTAAGAGTGAGCTAAGGAGAGGCAGTAGAAAGGCCGCAGAAAGAGTCGGGAGCCCAGAGGTGGGGGCAGAAAACGGGGACGAAATGATATAACAGAACATTGTTAGAGAGCAGGAAAGGAGGTGAAAGGAGACAATTTAGAGAGAAAAAATTGTTTCGCTTGCAACCCAGATTCGAACCCGCGACCTTTAAATGAGAGGCGAACACCTTAAGCTATAAGCCACGAGAGCCCCCCCCCCCCCCTCTCCCCTGGGGGTAGGAGGAATGGAAAGATTAGGTATAAAGAACAATACTCCCTTTTTTGGTTTCATCGATATATTTCTACCCTGTGCAATACGCAAAAATTTGTGCTCAGCCGTTTTCTAAGGAGAACATTAAGTGCTATCCCGTGTTATTTGACCATTTAGCACACCCCTAGTCTGTCAGTCCGTCCTGGATCAGTCAACACTCCTGATCTTGTTGACATATCGCTACCTCAGAATTGCTCAGTTCTATCTGACATTTTTTGACATTTTCAGTTACGCTAAGACCTTTAAAAAACCAAGTGTTCTGTCTTCTCTATCAAAATCATAGGATTATTTGGAGTCATTATCGAGATATGCAAAGAATTGCATTAGAAAAAGCTATACATGATGTGAAACTAATAATCTTTGACGTCAAATTTCTCAAATCTAGATAGTGTGCAGATAGAACATTGTAATTCTGGGGTAGCGGTATGAAGAGGAATAACATTGGTCTGTTCATTTAAAAGGTTGTGTCACGGGAACCTTCCTTATTTGCCCGGGGTTGATTATCCTGAAGTAGCGCAATGGCACGTCGATCTGTCCTCTTGCAGGCCTTGGAATAAGTGTATGGTGCTCCTAACGTTCAAACTATAATTTGTCTGACTTTCAGCAGGTTGGGTTTTTTTGCGTGTGTGTCACGTACTTTTAACGCTGTCTTGTTTGTTTAACACTGCTCATATATGAACTGGGAAAACGTTGTATGACGTTCAAAGGTCATGTTTGTTGTGGTGGTAGAAAAGGACCTCTTGTTTTCCTTCCTAATTTTTTTTTTTTGTGGGAGGGGTGGTAGCTATAGGCTATATCTAGCTGCCTTTAAGGGGGGGGGGGGGGCGGTGGGCTACACCCCAAAAGTCCCAACTCGGCTAAAAAATTTGGATTTTGAGTTGTAGGCATTTTTAGCTTTTTCAGACTCTCTCACAAATATTCCATAGCATTAGAACCCCCTGAAGCTTTATTTCTTCCATACCTGGCATATTTGTCACCACCATTCCCTCATATAGTCAATCTTTTATTTTTCTTTATCACCCAAAACGCAGTTTTTCTATATATTTTTTGAATAACTCCTCGATTTTTCTTCTAATCTTCATTAAGTTTTCACAGAATGAATAGAAGATGTAATACTAAATATTTTTCTGTTGAATTTATCATATGTGGAATAGTTTTTTGTTGGTGGTGTCTGGAGGGTGGATTTTCAAAGAATTTTCGCAAACTTGAATACGACCTCAGGAAAAAATTCATAAAAATTTTTTTCTAATACGTTTGGGAAAAATTAAACAGAAAAATCTGTAGATCTAATGTTTGTTTAACACGTATGCAAACAAAAACTAAACCCAATCTATTTCCATGAAAAATAAGTGCGGTATTCATGTAAGGCATGTCAACAAAATCCAATATGTCCGCCGTAGCCATGGAAACGAAACTTTTTCTCAAATATAAATGCGGATTTTAAGACATCTTAGTATGCTTGATATATGTTTGAAATTTGGTAACATTTGCTCCACTAATAAGAGAGGTATAGTCTTCATGTATAGCCCCCCCCCCCCCTCCCCATTAACTGAAAGATAATGTGGTTTAATCTTTCCCCAAGTCAGTTCTACATTGTAAAACATATCATTTGTCACGGTTTGGGCTAAACCCAAAAACTATAATAATTATAATCATGAATTTATCTTTATTTAGGCAAAGTGGGGCCTCTTTGGAAGTCACGAAGGTTTTCATTTGTAAGGACATAATATAATCTAATTGATGCAATAATTGTTATATAATATAATTTATTCAAAAGAGTACCCGGGGGGGGGGGGGTATTAAAGGAGTCGGTATCCTGCCATTGCACAGTGTGGTATAAATTAACATGGTTTGAATTCCCATTCTCCGATCTTCTGGGGAATTTTCAAGACCATTCATCTGCTAGCTTCGGCCCCATCGAATACGAACCTAATAGCCTCAAAGAGTTGGAAGGTGAATTAAATCCAAGCTATAGCATACCCAGAGAAGGCGAAGGAGTAAGGGAGGGGGAGAACGAGATAGGGAAAGACATAGAGAGATAGAAAGGGAGAGAGAGGGAGAGGGAGAGAGAGAGGGAGAGAGACACAGAGAGAGAGAGAGAGAGAGAGAGAAGGAGGGAGGGTGAGTGGGGAGTAAGAAGGGGAGAGAGAGAAAGAGAGAGGGACACAGAGAGAGAGAGACACAGAGAGAGAGAGACAGAGAGAGAGAGAGAGAGAGAGAGAGAGAGACAGAGAGAGAGACAGAGACAGAGACAGAGACAGAGAGAGAGAGAGAGAGAGGCTAACAAAACGACAGACAGGTCGACAATCAGATAGACGGACATATAATTTATGAACAGACGCGATGACTAATAAACAGACAGGCAGACAGACAGACAGACAGACAGACAGACAGACAGACAGACAGACAGACAGACAGACAGACAGACAGACAGTACAGCAGAAAGAGAGACAGCGGGCGTTCCTTTTTAATAAATTGTTTTTATTTGTGTTTAAGCTAATTCCTTCTTTTGCTTTCAATGGCGGCCCATTTTTTTCATTTTTCTTCTGTTTGCTTTCATTCTAGTTTTCCAAAAGCGTTAAAATTAAGGGGGGGAAATTGTTTAAAAGCTTACGAAAGATCGTGCCTTATCACACTTTTCTTAGAACCCTTGTGTGCAAGCCAACTTATTTATCCAGCTTAAAAAAAAAAGAAAACATGGCTGTGCAGATAAAGAAAATCTGGCTGAGCATAAAAAGAAGTAAATTAAACACGGGAGTCTTTAAAGCCAGCATGAGATTCAAATTTGAGAGGAAAAACATTCAAAAACAAAAACAAAAGACAGAAACAGAAAGACGAAAGACGAAAAAAAAACGGCACAACCTTTGTGAAGAATAAAAGAAAATTGAAAGAAAAGGTGAAAGAGAATAAATTAATCGATTTCTTGATTAAACAATTGTGGAAGAAAATCCATACAACGTGGCGAACTAGATCGCCATACAGTTACAGGCGCCCACTGTATAAATCCGTGGCATCGGGGGGAAATCAGGCGCTCGTCAAAATAAAGAAATCAAAGAAACGGGCAATTTTTATCGGTTTTGTATTGTTTTTGTTTCTTTTTGTTGTTGCTGTTGTTGTTTTGAGTTGTTTGGGGGGGGGGTTGTTTTGTTTGGATTTTTTTTTTGACTCAACACTTCTTTCGTCCATTCAAAAACATGTATTTTTCTGTGTTAATTGTACTGGGAAGCGCGTTGATAAAAGACTCAAATTATGTAAATTTGCACTTTCTAATGACACTCAATACTCAAGCTTTGGAAGTCACCAAACTTTGGCTACCACTTTTTTTCCACCTAACACCAGGCAACCCCCGCCCCTCAACCTATCACAAATACCTTTATTTCTATTCCAGATAGTTGAGTTGTTTTTTTTACAACAACAAAAAAACCGACTTTAAGATGGAACCAATAACTCCATATATCCAAAACGAGAGCTCGATTCCACCACGCACGTCGTGCCACAAACGCTGCCAAATGACGTACATACAGTTCCAGCCCTGTGCACCCTGCTTCTATCTAGCACTGGGAGCAAGGAAATCGGCGGTGCCGACACTCAACTCATCCGACTTCCCAGAATGTTCTAACTAAATCAATTGTGAGGCAGCGTGGTGGAATCAGCTTTTGTCAAAATAATCAAAGTGAAGAAACGTGCATTTTTCCGCAGGTTTGTAAATTTTTATCAAATTTATGTTTTTGGGCCCAACACCTTTCATGTCCATTAAAAAACTCATTTCTGTGAGGATTTTTCTGAAAAACGTTAATTAAAGGCATAAAAAAATGTAAATTTTCAGTTACCATGGACTCTTAAACTATGGAAATAACTAATCTTTGGCGGCCATTTTCTCACTAATTTTACCTCTGAAAACAGGTGACCCCCACCTCCTTCTTTCGCAAATATCTCAACTTGTATTCAAGATAAATGGACATTTTTTCCATCCAACTAAAGATACGTGAACAAGTTTTAAGATGATACCAATGACTCTACAGCCCAAAAATTGATGACAGTCTGATTCCACCACCCTGCCTCACAATTTGTTTTGAAGTTGATGTTTTTCTAGGTTGATGTTTTAATAGTGCGTGTGTGTGTGTGTGTGTGTGCCCAATGTGATGTACTTTCTGTTGAATAAATATGTTGTTTTTCATTATGTGTTAACACTTTTGCACCGAAAGCCAACTTAGTGAATGGTATATCTTTGAGACTTTATTTATTTTAGATAGTTGTGTTTTTTTCTCTTGCAAGTAATACAACACGTGAATAGGTTGTATTTTATATCTCTCATTAATAATAAGTATAATATTTTGGAAATAGTTTTAAAACAACGACAAACGATTGATGCTTCGAAACACAACGTGGTTTATTCCCAGAGGTTCAAATACTCTTCTGTTTAAAATCTTTGGAATGATTTCCTGTTCCCAGGCCACTCTGCGGATTTTCTGCTCCTGCTCGATCAAGCACATCAGCACGTCGCACAGGTGTGTGCACACGGCTTAAAAACCCAACCCCGATACCCGGGACATTCCTCTCGGTCCTCAGTTCCACCAACAGAGACACAAACAGCGTATTAGGAGAAGGGTTAGTTAAAAGCCCATTATCTGAGGACTCGTGAGCGAAGCTTTTGTTCCAGGCACCGGAACCCGATACCAATCCCAGAGCCTTTGATAGCTGTTATAGTCAGTTGAAAGAAGAGGGTCTGCAGGCTGTTTTCATAATGTGTAAGTTTATAAACCGCTATGGTTGTGGCGACACGGTGGTAAAGGGGATCTAGATAAAGACTGGTGACGTCGAATGATTGTCTGTATGTGAGAGAAAGAGAGAGAGAGAGAGAGAGAGAGAGAGAGAGAGAGAGAAAGAAAGGGGGAGACAAGGAAAGAAAGAGAGAGAGAGAGTGACAGAGAGAGAGAGAGAGAGAGTGACAGAGAGAGAGAGAGAGAGAGAGAGAGAGAGAGAGAGAGTGACAGAGAGAGAGAGAAGGGATGACCGAAAGAGACAGAGAAGTGGGGAGAAAGAAAGAAAGAAAGAAAGAAAGAAAGCAAAAGGGAGAGCGAGAGACACAAAAAGAGACAGCTAGAAAGAGAGAGAGAGA
>NW_004797344.1:1926333-1927879 GCF_000002075.1 Aplysia californica
ATCATCATCATCATCATCATCATCATCATCATCATCATCATCATCATCATCATCATCATCATCATCATCATCATCATCATCATCATCATCATCGTTGTTACCCTCATCTAACAGAAAGGTTTATTGTATTAGAAAGTAACATTATTATATTACTTTATTACGCGTTTTGGTGAAGTGCTAGTGCTCAAGTGTATCTTCGATGCTCAATAGCAAACGATCAAATGCAGCGCATGTGTTGACTTTTGGCCATTGGTAATAAGAAAACTACATATGATATTGGCCATGACCTCGGTAAATGAGAAGATCATAATTCGACTACTCGTCCTTATGGGTTTTCCGTCGACGAAAATATAAGAAGTGTAAGGATTATCAGGGGGAGTGTAGGAGGCTTGGTGATTCAATTATCAGCTGCTGCTCTGCGCGGGTGTCAGAGTTCAGACCCAGGGCCACCCTTGTGTTCACTGGTCTTATTTTGTTCATAATATTATCACATATCTCATCATATACGATTCTGTTAATTCCTTGTAATCATTTCCCTTTTCCGTTATTTTGGGCCGGGGTGTTGGAGGGTGCCACTGGTAGGTCCTACTTCTTTACATTCATCTCTGTTGTGTCTGTCTGTCTGTCTGTCTTACTTTTTTCCCAGCGCTAAATGACCATTATTGAGTCAGTGTGCTTCTTTTTACTCAAACTCAAACTACATTTTGGCTATCACTGTGTGGTTGCTGTTCTTGTTCTTACTCTCCTGCTGAACTGTGAACCGTTTTCTGTAAGATGCTGCTGTAGATCATTAAAATTCTAATGGAGTAGAACGGATAATGAATAAAGGGATTGATAGCTCGCTGATCGTAAAGGCAACATGCCAGCTTATCAACTATAATTCTTATCAAGAAAATACTTCGGTCTTGTTAACAAAACATACTGTGTCTGATCGAAAGCTCCATCGCAAGAAACGCGGTGAATAAAAACCGTCGATTAGGCATTACATTAATTTAAGAGTGAAATCTGCTGTTCTTGTACATTTTCTCTCAGCTCAGTTGGCTGCAGCTAGTTTTGAGTACATATTACTGGCGAAATGTTGTCGTTTTAGTTCCAACTCGTGCTGAAACCTAACAGAAACTACACATGCACAGCGATATCCTTGCTGTACACGTAATGCTAACCGTAACCTTTCTTTGCGTCCGGTCAGTAAGAACCCTTCCCGTTATTTACACGATATCCGTGCCTCTCTGACGGGTCTCACTAAAAGCCCGCGCAGGTCGGACTAATTAACTACGAGGGTAATTACTGGCTATTTGGACCAGAAGTGGTTCCAATTTCTTCTAATAGAAGCCACACGAACCTGATTCGGTGTCGAGATTAATGAGAGAATTAGGCGTAAGTATGACGTCATAGGGCAGAGACTGGTACGTATTATGCAGCAAAGTGGCACCATATGATCGCTACCGTGCCCAATACAAGTGAGAGGGAGAGAGAGAGGGAGAGAGACACAGAGAGAGAGAGAGAGAGAGAGAGACAGACAGACAGACAGACAGACAGACAGACA
>NW_004797344.1:1928225-1930477 GCF_000002075.1 Aplysia californica
TGGAGGGAGCACGTCACATACAGATTCATCAGTCGGCCTGTCCACTGTTACGTCACGGTGAGTTGTTACGTCCTATTATTCAAAAGCACTTTTTGTTTTCCTTTCCTTCATACTGATCACTGATATCATTTCCAGTCATTAAGCAGATGCAGGCATCCTAAAACTATTATACCTTATGCAGAGCTTTAGCAGATTGAAGATTTAAACATTAGCAGACATGTGTTATTTCAACACCTGTTTATGAAATAGGTGTAATAAATTTTTACTTGTCGTCAAGATAATGTGCATGTACTTTATGGCAGTCTAGGATATGGTTTAAATGAATGATGCATTTTGTTTAGTAATTAGACCATTTTTATGCAATCTCTTTAAACCAATAATTGTGCCTTCAAGGAAGGCAAATGTATGAAAATCTCATTTTACAGATAATTGCTCAAAATAATGTATTCCTAAACATTCTTCTGTTAAAGCGAAAGTACAAACTTCATTAACCGTCAGTTCGTTCCAATTCCGTGAATTGATTATTAAATGACAGCAAACGTCAACTTGTAAAACTCCGTTGATAAAGGAAAAAGAAATGATCGCAGTTTACCCTCTCTCTTCCAGTTTTGTGAACATGTACCGTAACAGTCAAAACAGAGATGGTGAAATACAAGATTGTATTTTTGGTCTTTATCATCTAAAACTATAGAAATTAAAATCTTTATATTCTAAGTATTGCATTGAAAAAATAAATAGTAAACCCGACCCGCGCTCACCGATATTCTCTCAATATCCGGCCCGCTTTGAAAAAAAAAATGGTAGCCCCTGTTCTAGTCTGGTGCCCTGACCAATGAACTCATTACACGTCATCATTCTCCACTACTGCCCAGACACGGACTGTGCGCCATGATGAGGCAGCGCTTGGCCCCAGCCACTGGTCAGTTTGGATGTTTGTTTATCATCAGCTTCGTTCTCTCCTGGCAAAGGCTTGACCCATAGCAAGCAATGGCTTGACCCGTTCTGGCGCAAGACACGAGTAAGTGAAACTGGGCCTGGACTTTTTGTGGCGCTAGTATTATTAGATGGTCTCATGGTGTCTGTTTGGAGTGGTTTTGACACTTCTGTCGCCCTTGAAATAACCCAACATCAGCTTTTCGAATGTCTCAAACTATAGGATCTCCGTTGGCAATTCACACCTTCCTCCCGTCCCGACTATAGACAATACCCAACACTGCAACAAAGAACAACTTTTGAAGAACTCCACCTTTTTTAACATGGCATTGTGTGCTCTGGTGGTGTGGTTTGCTACTTCTTTACTATCCTCTTAGATTTAAATCTATAGTCCTTATCTCTCACCTTTCTTCTCTTTGAATGTTCAAATCTTCAGTACATACTTGATCTATTTGTACTACAAGTGCCGTGAAACTATTTATTACTAAAACTAAAACAGCACTGCGCTACCTTAGAATTACAAAGTTTTATCTGATATTTTTCGCTGTTTGGAGTAACTAAGACGACGAGGTCAGAAACCAAAGCATGTTCTGTCTGCTCTATAAAAATCGTAAGATTTTTCGGCGTCGTAACCAAGATATTTAAAGAACTGCACTGGAAAAAGCTTAAGCATGTGGTGAGGCTACAAAATTTTAGGTTCAAATTTTTCAAAACTAAGGACTGAGCAGATAGAACTTTGTAATTCTAAGATAGCGACTAGTAGGCTGACCATACGACCCCGATTGAGTCGCGAGTAGAGGAGTAGAGGCAGTCACGTTCGTGCCTGGAACCTGATACGACGGCTTTGCACCCAGGAAAGAGCGCGCGGTCTGTGTGCCTGTTTATTTGGCCTGGATATTAAGTGTGAGCATTTCTGAGAGCTGGCCCCTTTGTGGCACGTCTCGTAAAGTGGACGCTACGCCACGGGCCTGCCTGCCTGTCCGCGAGGATTCAAATGGCCCGGCCCTCGAGGGCACAATCTGCCTGCCTGGGAACTGAGATTTTAAATAGCTAGCCCGGATGTGATTAATTACCTTTTCAAAACGCGAGCAAGCTGGACAAACTGGAATCTGATTGCTCTTCTTTCCTGCACGTTTCAGTGCTCAGCATTGGCGGGTAGACATTTGTTTTGCTGGTCGGTTGAGCTTGATCAGGTCGTGGCAGAGAAATCAGATTGGCAACGATTGGTAGTTATCTAACTGACTTTTAAGTTGGAATGAACTTTTGGTAGTGATACCCACGATCCCCCCCTCTCTTTCTCTCTCTCTCTCTCTCTCTCT
>NW_004797344.1:1930577-1933818 GCF_000002075.1 Aplysia californica
CCCCCCAATCCTTTCAACTTCCACTTTCATAATTTAACTACCGATAATATTCCACGCAACAAAACTGACGGAAGATAGTGTGTGTGCCAATGAGTTTATAGAATAAAGGGTGGACAAGTCCTTGAGTTTATAGAATAAAGGGTGGACAAGTCCTCTTGTAATATGTCCCACAAAGCCAAGACGATAAAAGAAAGCACGAGACAAACATCTGCCTTCTCACTTTATGGAAATGATTTATCTACTGCATTGTGCATTAAATTCTTTCGATTCCCTTTCTCTCCACAGTGCGGTCATATTGCATTGAAGACGCAGCACATTCCGAGTCCGGACACAACGGACAGCCCGTGCTCCCGTTAAGTGAAGCATTAAGCTTTCCGCGTCGCTGTTTAGCCAGGGGATTTGAGATTAGCGTCCACCTCATGTCTGGAAAGGCAGCAAGCTAACATTTTATAGGCCTACACCTGCGTTATTGTAAGATATTTCATTCGTTTCCTGCAAGTAGAGTGATGCTTTTGACTCATAACCCGCGCTGTGGGACCTATCAATCGTTAGCCATCGCTAATAATAATAAGGGAATGAAGCTGTAATGCCTGTGAAAAGAAATGCTTTAAAAAGATCTGTGAGTGTTCTATAAGCTGGGTATTGATTAAGTTAATCAATAGGAGTACTAAATGCGAAGGAAGTCAGAACGGAAGCATTCATTAGGTGTGTGTGGTTAGGAAGTAGGAAGGGAGGGGAGGGGTCTTTGACTTTGATACTCTTTTGTTTTGCATTTTGTATTAGCACTTTATTACCTAATTGGCGTCTGTTTTGCAGTGGTTAGACACTTCGCCGTGGCATGCAAAAGACATTAGTTCGATTCCCTTATAGACAGAATTTTATCGAGTATTTCCTTCTGTCTACTGGGTCGTCGTATCCCTCTCAGCTCAGGTAGGCCCTGACAGGCAGGGTCGAAGTAGCCGGCCTCCTAAATGATCTAAATAGTGTATGTAGCTTACAATATTTGTTAAAGCACTTACACTATTTAAGTTGTGTCTTCCTGCTGCAGCTGCATTTTAAGTTCTATTTTTACAGCAGTACCCAAGATACGAACGAAAGACACAGGGGATCTTTCGGATCTGCTGAAACTAATAAAACTGAACACTGTTACATTTTATACGCCAAAATCTGTTAACAGAGAAACGAGAACCATCAGGCTCAAATAAACAATAAAACATCAACGGTGAGCTAGATTATTTTGTTCAGTTTTGCTGATGGTGAAACCAAGCAGCAGGGAAAAAATACCTACCCACAAAATCTCAGTACATTATTCAACTTGATCGAATCTTACAAAGTCTGCAAACCTTTCCTTTGCCATCAACTGCTATCACCCAAGTCTCCATTCTTTTACGTAACGTTGAAGGCGTCGAATTTTACAAAAGTTGGGGAATACGTTAAACTTTGCATCAAATCGCTTCCAGCACTTTCGGGTCACTAAAAAAAGTAAGTTTAAAAAAATGTTACCAAGTAAAGAATTAACAACTCAAGTATTGAACGTCAGTTCTTGACTTGGGATCGTGACTTTAACAATGCTGTATCATACACGGTAAATAAGGTAAATAACTGGTTTAATCTTTGCTTTCCCAACAGAGGCCTTTTCTAGCCTACTTAACAATCAATGGCGAGATCAAAGCTCGGATAAAATTATTGCAGACAAATGATAACAAACCCACGCCATCGGCTCAGTAGGTGCCATGCTGGGCTATGCGTATGAATGACCCCAGTTAGATTCCCAAATAAAACATTTTTTGAGTTATGTTTTTTTCATGTTTGCTTGCTTAATTTTTTCTTTTGTTGTTATTGGTGGGGGGGAAGCTGTTTGTTTGGGGGTTGTTGTTGTTTTTTTTTCATTTCTTTATTTTTAGAAGGTTTTCAAAGGTTCTCCACCTACTTGGCTCGGCGCTATTGTAGACGGACGTAAAACCTAGTTGCTCAGCCTTTCAAGACCCTTTGATCTACAAGATCGAAAGAGTAGTCAGACCAATTCCATGTCATGCCTTATTTTCCATTCATTGTAGGCATCACAGTGTTATGGTTGCTGCCAATATATAGGTGTCTTTGCTATTGCTAAAGCTCAGCCAAAAAAATAAAATGTTTGGGGTTTTTTTTAAGACAGGGCAGTTGGTGCCTTGATGTCACACTGATTTTTAAAAATCATTCCAGGAAGCACAAGAAAACAACTCATTCCCAACTCAAATTCGAACGTTGAATTTCTTCGCGGTTTTGTTTAGTTTTCATTATTGTTCGTTCTTGTTTTTGCTGTGTTTTTGTTTTGTCTTTGTTTTTTGTTTGTTTGCTTGTTTATTCGGTTGGTTTTGTTTTGGTTTTGATTTTGGTTTTGGTTTTGGTTTTTGGGTTGTTGTTTTTTGTTGGGTTTTTTTTTTTGTTGGGGGGGGGGGGTTGTGTAAGAGAAACATTAATTAAGTATATATACGATATCTTCTCGAATACTGCGCGCATGTTTCACATCCATAATCGCCTGCCCTATCATGGTCATCAATCAACAAAATCAGTGTAGATATGCACAGAAAGACTATAAAACAACAGAGACCAGCAGTTGGAAACTCTTTGAAGAACAAAGCAGATAAATCTACTGATTAGGACATCGTCTGATTTGCCACCAGATGGAAACAAATAGGAGACAACAATTCATATAATACCTGGTGAAAAACAATCAGGGCGGTAAAATGTACGAATGGTTCTAATTTCAAGGTCAGACTTTAAAGTAAATTGTATATTCCTCCATGCATAGGATAGGGGTAAATTTGTAATGCATGTAGGCCTACTTTAGATATACAATACCGTTGATTTTGACGATTGTTTGTCCACTAATTGACATTTATGCGTGCGTACTGAGGCAACCTTTCGTTGATGAGGGCTGTCTACTTGAATTTAAAATGATTTAAAACGAAACATTCGTTGCAAACCAAAACTTAATCGTAGTTGTAACTTGGGCAGTTTTTAATAATCAAGGTACGTGAGTTCTGAAACAGGTGAAGTTTCGATTAAAAAACGTAGAGATGATGCAATTGCGTTTTTTGTAAGTAAAAGACTTAACGTCGTTCCAATTTGGTGAAAATGGTAAGTTATTCATTTACTAGACTGGTTAATCAGCATAAGGCAGAACTGAATGAAAGGGGATTGATAGATGGACTTTTTCATAAGATTATCACCACCCTTCCCTCCCCTCCTAATGTTGCCC
>NW_004797344.1:1933922-1935632 GCF_000002075.1 Aplysia californica
AATAATAATAATAATAATAATAATAATAATAATAATAATAGAGGGCAATATTCAAAGGGGTTATATGGAACTATAATTATAACCTCTTTGGGCTATATTATTAAGGGAGATAAATGCTGTTTACCACCCAATTCAAAATGATATTGTACCAGTTATACTTCTTGATAATTTTTTTAAACAATTTAAATTATAATATTCTTATTCTTATTATCAATCTGCTATCAATCTGGTTCTTTGGTGCGCTGAGGATTTCGTTACCGCTGCCACATATTGCATGCAATTATTAGCACTGGACAAGCCCACTACATGTACAAAAACCTGGTGTGTGACCCAGGGGTGGCTCGTGGGGCTAAAAAGTGGGCATGCACTAAATTAAGCTATAGAAGGTTGAAGATAGTCATGGAGTCATGGGCACACAGAGTAATTTAATGTGATAGTAGGATGTTTGGGTTGGTGAAGGAGGACTGTATGCTTTTATTTTCATTCTTTTTACGTGTTGCTTTGATTTCTCGAACTAAATCTTTTTGCTAGCTGAACATCAATTTCTTCATCCTGCGTTGGAACTGAAGACTGAAGTAATAACTTTCACCACTCCACTACAAAACCATTCAAAGACACAACTCATAGGACGGTCACGTTCACCTCCCTCGGGTTCATGGTCACAGAGTCACTTAAAATAGTGACAAAACAATGAACCATTCACAATTCGCTCCGGGGGTCACATAATTTTGGCACTGAATAGTGTAGTAGCCTACAATCAATTGAATTTATTTTTTTAAGACTGCCTCTCGGTTATGTTTCGTGGGTGCATATTTGACATGTGCGTCTTATTAATAACTAGCAGGCCCCCTTTCGATGAAAGGAATGATCGCTGCATAAACAAGTCATTGGTCTACTATTTACACTCGACTGGAATGGAACAATAAATCCTGAAAGATGCAAAAAAATAGAAGGTTTAGATATAGTGATGTATAGACTGATTCTCTATTCCGCTTTTGCGGTTGTACACTCCAGACTTCCAGAGGTGTGGAAACCGTGCGCACGGCTATTGAATGGAAACCTCACGTGTTTACAATGGCGTCTTAGAAACGGATTTTCCCAAGATTATATCTAAACGAAACTAATGAAAAACAGAAATTTAGCTACAGTGACTTCAGGTTCCTCAATAGAACTGTGCACTCTTTAAATGATTTTGAACCACCATTAATTTTGTCAAATTCGAAAGTTAAGTGGTTCTGGCGTTTTAGGCCGCCAAAGTGACGAACTTTCACACAGATAATATGTATAGATTTCATTAATGTACCGCCGAACTTGCTACGAGTGTCGCCATCGCTTGGGTTATCTAAAAGAGCGATTTGCAGGTCAGGTTACCACTGTTGAATATCCGATTATGTTTAGTTAAGCGCATGGGCTTTGTCATGGCATAGCAGATGTTTTACAGCTCTTTTGAGACAGAAATGACAGTTGTGGGGCCAGCGAGGACAATGTTTTGATCTTGTATTTAGCTAGCGTTTGTTTCTGACTTCTTTAATTTCATGTTTGTGGGTGCTTTACGTAATAGAACATTTTGAAAATTTGGGCGGCACTGCACCACCGTACTCTGTGGACGAACCGCGCCTGGTGTAACCGTAAACCAAGAAAAGTCTTCTGCTACACTCTTCACTCTCAGCCAGGCTGAGCCAAAAACCCAATCATTGGACAAGACCCCCC
>NW_004797344.1:1935732-1938175 GCF_000002075.1 Aplysia californica
CCCCCCCCCCCTCAGTCTGGGAACCAACAGAAGTATCTTGGAATAATCTTTAACAAGCGTCTCAAATGGAAACAATACGTTCAGAACACAGAAACTAAAACCAGGAAGAAGCTTAAGGTCATGAGAAAACTTGCCGGGAATCAGTGGGGAGCAAGTAAGAAAGCACTCAGACACGTCTATCTGGGCGCAGTCAGGCCCCTTTTAGAGTACGGATCCAGGGCAAGGATGACTGCAGCACAGGCTCACATATACACTCTGGAGAAAATGCAAAACCACGCTCTCCGAACTCCGAATAATCTTTGGAACAATGGGGTCGAAAAGATGGAACAAACAACATATCTGTGCTGGCACTGTGGAGGAAATGGGAATGCAAGACCCTAGTACAGGAGACCAAGGTCAGAGTTTTGG
Source organism: Aplysia californica (assembly GCF_000002075.1). Lineage (NCBI taxonomy): Eukaryota > Metazoa > Mollusca > Gastropoda > Aplysiida > Aplysiidae > Aplysia > Aplysia californica. The sequence continues at coordinate 1,936,141 of NW_004797344.1, forward strand.
GGGACTACATAATGTACACTAAAACAGCCAGAACAAACTCCACAAGACTTAAAAGATTCAAATTTATAAAGGAAAGTAGAAAAATACAGAGATTCCTACAAAACCATCAAGCAACCACAGTGAATGCTAACCATAACCCAGAGGCACCATCCTGGGAAAAGAAAAAAAAGCAAACATAATTGTATACACTTCTATCCATAATACGTTCACCACAAAAGATGACCACAGCGACCTGAGCAAGAAAACCCTTACCCTGCCCATACTTGAGGAAAGATGACCATGCTAAGCAAATGATCTGCAGTTCCCAAATGGACCGCGTCAAGCGGAGGCTGTCCCAACCGGCGATATTGTACAAACTACATCGTAGAGATGGGGGCTCTAACACATGCAACAAACATCATCAGGGATGTGTAGACCCCCACAGCCAAATAGTATTCCAAACAGCTGATGCCCTGTTAGTAAGTTAGTACAGCAGGAATCACTGCCAGCAAACTACCGTGCCAAGGCTGAGAGAGGTAATTGAGGTCATCCCATGCATGAGGACCATGACGCAGTGGATCCCATTGCAGTACTGTGGTGTCTTAGGAAACGAACAGGCGGACAGGATGGTCAAACCAGGTGCACAGAAAGAGCAACCAGACTTAAAGCACCACAGATAGCAGACAGCTATCATGAGCGGTCCCGTCGAGAACAAGTTATTATCTTCAAACTAAGAACACACCACCACACAAGACTGAGACAACACATTGACATGCACAAATGTTTTAAACTAGAAGGCCTATATTCACCAAAATGCCAGTATGGAGAGACGGACCTCACTGTGGAACACATCCTTCATCACTGCAAGACACAGAAGGGCCCTATGGCAGGAAACGTAGCCAACCTCATTAAGACACTACAAGAGAAGCAATCGGGCCGACAGATGAACTGAGCAGGACGGCCCAGAGGCCTACATGACAGAAACTGGACTTCAAGTGTGATGTGATCGAGACGAAGAAGAAGATCAGTGTTTTATAGCTATGCCAGACTTGCATTCATGGTTTGTTTCCTAAATTTAATCTCTTTACAGATTTCTGCAAAAAACAAGCGACTTGTGAGAGTTTAAATAATAATAATACTCTTACGTTGCTGAAAGCTCTTTTTCATTGCTCAAACTATAAATCCTATGTTTCGTGTAGCCTAAGACTGTGCATGTAGTTTAGGCTATCATTCTTTAATGTAGGTGTTTTTACGTCCTGACCTATACAAAGCTGCCAAGTTAAGGTCAGCTCAGGCTAAGAGTGGCCCAGTACAGCGTCCAAGCAGAAAAAACTGATCTAGATCAGGCCTATTTGATAACATTTCTCACCACACGGGAATCGAACTCAAGTCCTCAACGTGCAAATAATATGAAGAACAGCATAATATTATTATACGCCATTATGTTGCAATTTGGACTGGTAAAACACAACAAACACAAAAACATAATTGTATTGTTAGGCTAATTATCACTTCTGAACAAGATCTCTGCATTTCTATTTGTGACCAGCGTGTATCTTGTCCTGTCAAAATCGAAAAATATAATATAATAAGACAGCAAGGAATTACATGTTGTATAGATCTTATTCGTATACGAGGACACCCACTCTCATTTCCCTCCCCGCATTGCTAATAATAGATGTATACACGTAATTATTATAATTGTTTTCATGTGACGAAATGTGTAGGTGGAGGTGTGGCGTGAGGGAAAAGAAGAGGGCAGGTGAGAGAGTAGTACTAGGGCCTAGTACAGATTAATGTAGAACAGTATCACCTTGAAAAGTTAAGAATAGAAAAGAAAAAAGTACAGCAACTCTGTAACAATGTTGAGGATCCCTTAATTTAGTTAATTAGTCTGAAAAAAAAAGAAACAATAAAGACAATAGTACATCCACCGATTGTGTGACAAATGTGTGAGGTTATTCTTTTTTTTTTTCGCAATCTCGATCCAACTTTTTGATTGGTCTGGAATATTCGTGTCACCAGAGACACTAAAATATAGAGACAGGAAACGAGG
>NW_004797345.1:0-1345 GCF_000002075.1 Aplysia californica
ATGAGCAGGGTGCTGAGCTTGTTGATGACGTTGATGTTGATGTTGTTGCTGTTGTTGATGATGATGATGATGATGATGATGATGGTGATGTTGTTGTTGTTGATGATGATGATGAAGCGGCACGGGCAGCGGGTGAAGTCTCTGTTGTTGTTGTTGTTGTTGCTGATGTGGTGACAACGACACCTGATGGTGCGGCGAATGCAAGAAATGTCTGGGCGACTGAAGTTGTTGTTGCTGTTGTTGCTGAGGCGGTGGTTGGTAGAGCAAGTCGTCACCAGCACAGGTAGCCCCGCCGGCAACATTGTAGGGGTAGTCCGAGTGGAGGAAGTCTGGCCAGGCGTGGGTGGCGGCGGGGATGGTCATAGCTCTCTCATTGGTCGACTCAAGGAAGGGGGCGGGGCTTCCCACCAGCATCACAGCACGCCCACTGGCCTTCTACGTACAGGCCACGCCCACTGGCCCTCTAAGCACAAGCCACGCCCACATTATACTCTCCAAATCACGATATTTCTTTTGCTTAAATCCCCTCCTCGATGAGGGGTCAGATCGACACAGAGAGAGCGAGAGAGAGCGAGAGAGTGTGGACTCCAGATCTAGTACAGCATGTCACACACACACACCATCTCTCTTCTCTTCTGTTTGGTTTTTGTTCCCAAACTGTTTGTATAACCAAGAAGACAAAGACTGTGACAGGAAACAGACACAGTACCCAGGCCCGCCTACATCACAGAACCAGCCACATCCGGCGGCACGGCTTGAGCACACACAGGCGGCAGTCCCATGAATCACTTACTGACCAGACACACCTCGTATATATTCTACAGATATACATACATATATAGATATAGGTATAGATATATAGATATATAATTATGTATACAGAAACTCCTCCAAAGGAAACAAGCCGACCTTGTGTTGTCTCCAGATACCCAAACGTAGGATCACTCAGTGGACCCCACCCCGACCGCTGGTCCTGTCCACAGAAGACACGTACAGGTGTTCTGTGGTCCTGTCTCTCTGCGACAGTCACAACTACACACAGAGCGGGCAACGGACGGCTACAAGAAGTAAATACACGGTTAGTTGTTTGTTTGTTTGTTTGTTTGTATGTTTGGGTTTGTTTAATTTGGTTATATTTCGGAATAAAACCGTATATTAACGCCTTCATGTCTACAGGTAACTGAGATTTGTTTATTTTTCTCCAAACACGCAGATACACGAGGTACGACCGATCTCTCCGTCTGTCTCAGCCTTTCCTTACCCCGCACACACAGTCCGGCAGTGTGACTCACAGACATGTTTCACACTCAACTCTTCCACACATACACACACACACACACACACA
>NW_004797345.1:5910-7214 GCF_000002075.1 Aplysia californica
TCTCTCTCTCTCTCTCTCTCTCACTCCCCCTCTCTCTCTCTCTTTCTTCTCTCTCTCCCTCCCTCTCTCTCTCTCTTTCACTAACACAATATAACATAATAGAAACAAATACATTAACCAGAATTCAGAAAGGTATTGATCGACCCTTTCCCCATCTTACTCACTACCTTTCAGACATGTTCTCAAATCTGTTTTGAGAAAAACCACAGAAATGAAGAAACTGCCTCACATCGCATGTTACGTCCAGTGACTTTTCGTAATTCAGTGGAACGCCTCTGACCTGTGTTCAAAGTGTAACAGAGTACTAGAAAACAACGTATTTTCCAGGCACCCAAGAAACATTGGGAATTTGACCCCATGCCGAGGTGTTACCTGACTGCCTGTAGCGATGTGATGGCACCTACTGCCACCAAAGTCATCAACGATTCTTTAACTATATACTACCTAATTATTGTTAAAATGTCCTAGAAAAACCATTGTTGAAAAATCCATGTCTTGACCAAAATAAAACTGAAAAACTATAGACCAGTTTGGAACCTTCCTTTTCTCTCTAAGATCCTTGAGAAGGTAGTCTAGCAACAGCTTTATAAATCTATCCAACAATCTTATCGCACGCTATCAGTCAGCTTACAGAGTTAATCACAGCACAGAAACAGCGCTGCTAAAAGTTGTCAATGATATCCTCATGGAATCAGAGGCTGGCAAAGTTGTTCTGCTAAATCCATTAGATCTGTCGGCAGCTTTCAACACCATAGACCATGTCATTCTACTAAAAAGATTCGAAAAACATTTGGCGTTCATGGTTCTGCTCTTCAATGGTTCAACAACTATTTCTCAAATCGCTGTCAATCTGTCGTGATAAAAGACGTCAGTCACAAAAGGGCATTCTTTCTTAAGTTTGGAGTTCCCAAAAGTATCAGCTCAGCTACCATTTCTACGCCGATGACGCACAGATATATGGCTCTTTTCATCCATGCGACACCGATGAGTTCAAAGAAAGAGTAGAGAAACGCATTGAAAAAGGGAAAAATTGGACGGCGGGAAACAAATTAATGCTGAACGGAGAAAAAACAGAAACTATTTTATTTGGGAGTTCGAAAATCTTAATGATGTTAATAGAGGCCAGTTAGAAAGTGAAAATACTAGCATATTATTCTTTCCCAAAAAGGTAAAAAATCTAGCATATATCCTTTTCCAACGAGGTCAAGAATCTAGCATAATTATCCTTTTCCAACGAGGTCAAGAATCTAGCATAATTATCCTTTTCCAACGAGGTCAAGAATCTAGCATAATTATCCTTTTCC
>NW_004797345.1:9482-10553 GCF_000002075.1 Aplysia californica
CCTCCCTTACAGAAAACACCGTAAGCCCCCAGTCCGAGACCTCAGCCGTACGCTGGGAAGGCCTGTAAGTAAAGAACGCCATGGTTAGACCACTTCGACAAACGGACCAGGAAAGAGAGTTCAGAATCTGAATTCGGATGATGTTTCATTGACAGTTATCGGGTTATCCTTCCGGATTTTGCCCACCTCTACTTACTGACTGATTCACCTAAAGTTTATTTTATGATGCAGGAGGAAGGAATTCCCCACTTTCTGAGGGAGCGGCTGTCGTAAAAGCCATATACGGGGTGCCCACTACGACTGGAACGGGCCGATCGCCCGATTTTGTTGCCTGAAGCTGAAAACAAACACGTTTCTTTTTTAGGCGACCGAGTCGGGCGATCGGCCCCATCGGCCGATCCCATCCGTAATGGGCACCCCACATTATACTTAAGACTTTGGCTTACTTTTTTAAAGATAACTTCCGTTTTATGGTCGTTGGATGTCATCCAGGTCCTGACTTTGTCTACACATTTTGTTATGCTTTGAGCTATTAAATACGTGTTGCCTGGCTCTGAGGACGTGCACAGCTACGTGTCGTCTGCGTACATGATATAGGTACTATTGGGGCTACTTATGTGGAACTAATTAGTGTTGTGTACTAAGTGTACAGCAGTGGTCCCAACACAGAGCCCTGTGGTATCCCGTAAATTCAAACTTTTATATAGCTGATTTTTTCCCTCTCACAACAACAGACTGTGAACACCCAGGTAGGTATGACTTGAACCACTTAATTAAGAGCAGTAGGCTACTTTTAAGATATTCCAAATGCCTTTCTCAACCTTTCTAATAAAATAGAATGACCAATTGTGTCAAATGCTTGGCCTAGGTCTAAACATTATGAGCATTAGAACGCAACCTACATATGCTGCACATAGGAGAACAATGTAAAATTTTATCAATGCAGTTTTCGTAGATGACATATAGTATATTATACGTTGCAAGTCATTTTCAGGGCACAAATGCTTTTTAGAATAGATGTCGGTCACACATGCACAGAGAGAGGAGACAGAGAGAGAGAGAGAGAGAGAG
>NW_004797345.1:10653-13193 GCF_000002075.1 Aplysia californica
AAAAAAAAGAGTGTCATTGATGAGCAATGACGTAGGCCATATGAGCGTATGCAAAATATGTTTGGGAAGCGGGAAATACTGTAAACAATCTCATTTTCTGCGTGACGGAGATTAATAGTATTTTACATAAACTTATGAAAAAAAGTGTTTTAATTTAGCCTCACTTGTCGAGGAAAAATATAATTCAGTTAAGACAAATTAATGCAAACTGCTGCACAAAGTATGGGTGAAATTGATTCACCTGTTAATTAAAGAGATATTTGGAGATAAGTTGCGCCACGAATTTTTGACCGCACTATTGTGCACACTTTTCCTTAATAAACACGAAAGCTTTAGATTGTAAACAAAGAAAGATATTTAAAAAATTATTAATTTCCAGTGATATCTGTGAATTAGCTGCGCTTGTGATAGTCTTTGTGTTACATGGGGGCATTGCGACAAGACTTGGGGTAGGCCTATCCATTATTAGAATACATAACTCAGCTAAAGGAGGGGGGGGCAGAAAGATGAAATCATGGATGTCATTTTCATGTCAGCGAACGCGCGAACCATCCTTTGCGAGCTGCTCCAACACGGAACTGTTCCCGGATTACGTTTACTTGTGTCAGAAGTGGGTCAGGAGTGCGATCTATATTTAGAAACTGTGCCAGCGCTAACGTAACTGTGGTGTTGGTCGGCTGGGGTCTTGTTGTTGATCGTTGGGACTGGGAGAGGGCTGTCTTCGCCAAAATATCGATTTGTGTCAGCGATGCAGTACTAGGCCTATCTATTCGCTCCTGTCTGCACGGTGAACTGTGCACAGAAGCACAAACAATATCAATGTGAATGTGATCTATGAATTTCATTTCGTCGTGACCGAGATTCTTCAACCATATTGGCTGTGATCTAGATATCTAGGCTAGTAAGATCAAATCAAGACGACCTGTGAGGTAGGAGGAGGGGATGCTGTTCCCGCTGCGATGTGTTTTGAGTTTTGGTCTTGTGGATTGTTTTGCTGTGCTCCCGCCCGATTAGGGCTGTCTATAGTGTGAAGAGAGAGAGAGAGAGAGAGAGAGAGAGAGATTCTGAGTGGTAAAATTCTGAAAAATTATAAGTTCGAACAAAGAGAAACACATTCTCGACTTCCTGGAAAACACCCAAACCAAAGAATTGAGCTGACTGTACACTTTTCCTTCAATGTACATGGTTAATGCAAACTTATCCCTTTAAGCCCTTTTGTTATAACCAGCAACACTCTAGTGTTGGTAGACGCGGTGTGAAGTGGATGAAAAGTACAAAAGAAAAAAGTGAAATATATATGAGGTCGGACCCCCCTACTTCTCGTCAACTTCCGGAGAAACCGAACTATGTCAAGAGTGGATGACGATTGTGAGAAAAATGAGCGAAGCTGTATAGATCTAGCTTTAGCGCTATAATGAAATTCTTATTATTATGTATATCGCGCAAAGTCACGCTCAACAGCAAGCTCTATGCACTTTACAATCTGTATTATTACCCCAAAATATCTGATAGCATTCTGAAACAATCTCAAATTACTGGAAAGTATGCAGTGCGAGCTGCCATTAATTTTATAGGTGTTAAAACGTTAAGTTACTGGCAAGATCTTTCGCTGCCCTATGGCCAGGCACCCACGGGGGTGAAATGAGGAAAATTCGTGTAAAGTGTCTTTCCCAAGGACACAACGTCACGTCGGGGGCGGGGGAGGCAGGGGGGGGGGTTAGTGTTTTACGGCGCTCGAAACTGCGAAATGTCGTTTGAGCGCACGGGGCACACCAAACATTTTCAGTGGTCATGAAATGTTGAATTTTGCCCGGGTGGCGCCGAAGCCTACTTTTATCGATTTTGGACCACCAAGGGATCTTTAACTTGCACAACTTGCATACAGGACCTCCGAGATGTTTTGCCCTTATCCGAGAAGGCTAGGTGTAGATCTTTCCAACCAGAAGAAGAGGAGCTAAAAGACAGCAGCAGAAGGGGCCAAAGAGAAGCAGTAGAAAGGCTGCAGAAAGAGTCAGGAGCCCAGAGGAAGGGGCAAAGGAGGTGAAGGAGTGGGGGCAGAAAATGGGGATGAAAGCAGACGATAAAACATTGTCAGAGAGCAGGAAAGGATGTGAAAGGAAAAAATTTTATAGAAGAAAATGTTTCGTAGTTACCCGGATATGAACCCGGGGCGTTTTGAATGAGAGGCGAAAACCTTAACCTCTAGACAACGAGAGCCCCCATATCATCTTTTTTTTTTATAGTAGAGGGTTTAACGGCGCTCGCAACTGCATAATGTCATATGAGCGCGCGGGACACACCAAATACTTTAGTTGGTAGGAAATTTTGAATTTTGCCTGGGTGGCGGCCCTCCGAGATTTCTTGCCGTTGTCCAAGAAGGCTAGGTGTAGATCTTTCCTACCAGAAAATCAGGGTTGAGGCAGAAAGACAGCTGTAAGAAGGAGTCAAGGAGTAGCAGTAGAAAGGCTGCAGAAAGAGTCAGGAGCCCAGAGGAGGGGGCAAAGGAGGTGAGGGGGTGGGGGCAGAAAGAGGAGACGAAA
>NW_004797345.1:13293-22664 GCF_000002075.1 Aplysia californica
ATGTGTGTGTGTGTGTGTGTGTGTGTGTGTGTGTGTATGGGTGTGTGGTTGTGTGTATGTGGTTGTGTGTATGTGTGTGTAGTTGTGTGTATATGTGTGTGTGAGAGTGAATGTGTGCGTGCGTTTGTCTACGTGTGTAAGCGCTCGAGCATGTGTGTGTTTGTGTGTGTGTGTGTGTGTGTGCGCGCGCGCGTGCGTGCGTGCATGTATAATGTTTACAACATTTAACAAAACTAAATTAGGTCCGCAATTTTATGAATAATAGCAAGATTAATCCCGCGACCAAATTGCTCAATCAGCAATTTTCCCCCGATCTCTTTCACGGCTGTACACAAAAAAAAAAATTAAACATCCATCCTGTAAATAATATCATGAGTTCGTATTTAAAAGCTGAACTAGCCTTACTTATTGTCATTTGAACCATTTGCCACTCATTTGGGGACATAGAAAAAATATATTTGCTTTCAAGTGTTGATCTACTCTACTGTTGTCTTTCTTCTTTTCTTTCTTAAAAAAATAATGAATGCATTTTTCTTCTTTACTTTGAAAGAGCTAGAAGAGGTACTCATGTCCATAGCTAAAGGTAGGGCAATATTTTGGATGATTCAGTTTCGCTTTCAGAGTTCTAAAACATAAATGATAAACAGCACGAGTATGGTGTGGCAAAAACATAAAACAAACACACTTGCAGTCTTTTTCTTTCTTATGAATTTTTTGTCGTGAGGACTTTTACCACAATCAGCATCCACTTTCAAGAACAAAAACAAAACAATAATAACAATAACAACGAAATACGACAACAACAAAATGCGAAAACATTCTTATTTACATTTATGGATAGAACAGTTGTTTCTGTCTCTATGTTCGATCGTCAGCACACACACACACACACACACACAAACACACACACACACACACACACACACACACACACACACACACACACACACAAAGACTGTGGGACGTTGGCGGGTGCTCTGGTGTGGTTTGCTTCTTCTTTCCTATCGAACATCTATCGTCCTGATCTCTCCTCCTTCTTTTTTTTACGTTTGTTACTCTCTTGTTGTAACACTTCAAATCTTCGGCACTTATATGACCTTATTGTGTTGCAAGTGCCGTAAAACTCTTACTAAAACTAAAACTAAAAGAGGACTTTCGTTGTAGAATTCCGTCAATGTGCCCGCGGGTTTAATATGACATCCGATTGAAAACAAAAAACAAAATAAAACAAATAACGGAAATAGGTCAGAATATATAAATATGGTGTTAACGCAAAATGAATTCCAGATGTTGCATTTAAAAAAAACTGTTTTATGGGTGGAGTGTGGGGGGCCTGGATCCTTGTTGGCCTTATTTTATTATTATATAGCACCTAAGATATGCCTGTGGTTCAATATATATATATATATATATATATATATGCGTGTGTGTGTGTGTGTGTGTGTGTGTGTGTGTGTGTGTGTGTGTGTGTGTGTGTGTGTGTGTGTGTATGTATGGTGCTCAACTGCCGTACGGAAAACCCCGGTTCATTTCCTCAACAGGGTGTTCATGGAAATGGATTGTGTGGAGAGTTTTAGGGACTTTTTTCGGAGAAAGAGCTATAGGCAAACGAGAGAGAGGGAGAGAGGGAGAGAGAGAGAGAGGGGGAGAGAGAGAGAGAGAGAGAGCGCGGGAGAGAGAGAGAGAGAGTGAGTGAGAGGCCATGACAGACAGACCGACAGAGAAAGAGAGGGAGAAATAAAGAGAAGGGGGTGGGGGAAGAGAGAGAGAGAGAGAGGGAGAGAGAGAGAGTTTCAGTTAGGCTTATATATCTCAAAGTTCCGAGTCCTGGGGAGGACTGAAGTTAATTAAAACTCTACTTCTTGGACTTGGAATAGTTTCCCTCTAATCCTTGGTTACTGTATTACCTCAATTGGTATCATACTGAACTGCAGAACATGAACCCCCGACTGATCGTTCTTGAACTCTTCATGTGGAGTGTACAAAGGTCTCAATCCATTTAACTGGGTTCTATCGGAAATGGTTAATAAATTGGGAGGTCCCGCCTCTTGAAAAATCTAACAGTGCTCAAAGTAGTGTTGAGCCCATACTCTCACTATTGCTCTTTTTTCTTTCTCTCTTTTTTTCTGGGCTGGGGGGGGGGGGGGGCGGTTATTCTGTGTCCTTTTTATTCGAGTGATCTTCCTCGTACCAAACCATCATTGACGACGGCAGAGAATGCGAATGAATTGGTACAATGATATATTCTAACATTTCAATGGAACAATAAGAGATTATGACTAACAGGGACTATATTGCAGGAAGCTGACAAAACGCCTTTTTTCCTTAACAGCATGCTAGCAGTTTCGAGAAAAAGAGGGGTCTTGTTTGTCAGCGTAATCATTAAAATGTAGAGTCATTCCGAATACTGAATTCTAATTTATTCAAAAACTAGTCGGTTTCACTTTTATTTTTTACCACACAATCAGACTTTCGATTTAGCAAATAAAACATTTTGGCACTAAAATGAAAAAAGCCGTTTTGTCGGCTTGCTACTGTATATTTGTTCATGTTTAATTATAATTTAATTCATTTGTTGTTGCTTTTTTATTCCTCCCTAGCTTTTGTCACCTATTCTAGCTGCCCCCCCCCCCCCACGACTATACTTATAATTACTCTTACTTTTACTCTTATTCTTTCTCTTACTCTTACACTTACTCTTACTCTTACTCTTGCTCTTGTTTTTACTCTTACTTTTATTCTTACTCTAACTCTTACTCATATCCTTACTCATACTCTTACGCTTATTATTACCCTTATTCTTACTCTTTCTCTTATTCTTACTCTTACTCTTACTTATAAGTTATATTCTTACTCTTACTCTTACTCTCATTATTACTCTTTCTCTTACTCTAACTCACCCTCTTGTTCTTACTCTTACTCCCATTCTTACTCTTACTCTTTCTCTTATTCTTATCTTATTTTTTCACTTAATCTTACCCTTATTCTTACTCTTACTCTTACTCTTATTATTTCTCTTAATCTTACCCTTATTCATTCTTACCGTTACTTATATTCTTAGTCTCACCTATATATTCTTACTCTTACTCTCAGTACTTGTATTACTTTTATTCTTATTCTTACTCTCATTCTTACCCTAACTCACTCTCACTCTTACCGAGGGCTCTCGTGGCCTAGAGGTTATGGTGTTTGCCTCTCATTCTATAGGTCCCGGGTTCGAAGCCGGATAGTGACGGGAATTTTTCTTCTCTAAAATTGCCTCCTTTAACCTCCTTTCCTGCTCTCTAGCAATGTTCTGTCGTCTTCCCCACTTTCTGCCCCTATCCCCCTCACCTCCTTTGCCCATTCCTCTGGGCTCCTGACTCTTTCTGCAGCCTTTCTACTGCTACTCCTTGTCTTCTTCTGTCTTCTGTCTTTCAACCACACCCCTGATCGTCTGGTAGGAAAGATCTACACCTACCCTTCTCGGACAAGGGCGAAAAATCTAGGAGGTCCCGTTTGCAAGTTGCGCACGGTAAAGATCCTTTGGTGGTCCAAAATTGATAATATAATAAGCGTTGGCTTCTGCTGCCACCCGGGCAAAATTTTAAATTTCCTTACAACTGGAAATGCTTATTATGCTGTGTCCCGCACGCTCATATGACCTTATGCAGTTGCGAGCGCCGTAAAACACTTTTATAAAAAATCACTCACCCTCACTCTGCCTCTTGCTCCTGTTCTTGCTCTTGCGTTTGCTTTTACTCTTACTCTTACTCTTACAACTCTCTCTTACTCTAACCCTTGCCCTGACTCTTACTTTTACCCTTTCTCTGATTTAAACTCTTTTACTCTTACCCTTTCTCTTACTTAAGCCTTTCTTTTACCCTTACTCTTATCCTTACTCTGAATTTTACTCTTACCCTTAATAATCTTACTCTTACTAACTACAATGTACTAATCTTAGGGTACTGACCGGGGGGGGGGGGGGGCACCAAGTTCTTCTCTTTCGAAATGAATTACGTAAGTCCAGTTGGACACCCCACGTCCTCAAGAAAAAAGATCAAAATGAATTATCTAATTATAAATACATGTACATAATTCATTATTTATAAAACAGTAAGGACCCCGGCGCCTTGCCGGGAGTCAAGGGGGTGTAAACAAGTCCTAGTTATCGCTCTGTTCCCCTTGACATTTAATTTATAAGAAGCTAGCATCTGCACCAGGCTCGTTGGTTCTGGGTCAAATGTTGTTTTTTAAATCTAATTAATTATATAATACTGTGTGTTCTGTTGTTACAGAGCCAAAAAATGAATCGATGATATTTAAAATGTTATTTTTGTGGTGCCGATTTGTTAAAAAAAACCCACGTATTTATACACACACACACACACACACACACACACACACACACACACACACACACACACACACACACACACACACTAACACACGCATACACACACTCACACGTGTGTGTGTGTGTGTGTGTGTGTGTGTGTGTGTGTGTTTGTTTTTTGTTTTTCCTCAGGGTCCTTTGTCCTCTTATAATAATATATTCGCGTTGTTCATGCTTTGCGGTCAAGTAATTTTCGACTGACGATTGGGTCAGAGCGCTTCTGATAGGCCCAACTTCATAATTTTCCATCTGTAATTTTTATTTTATTTTGCTTTGTTTTTGTCAGCTATATAATTACCTGTGTGCTTCTTTCCTCCAACTGAATCTGTACGTTAGCGTTTAACTCAACGAAGATTATTACTTTTTTTTTCAATTTATATATAACAGAAATTACTGCTGACGAATGGCACTCTACTGGCAGTCCATTTGGTTTTAATGTTGTATCTATTTATTCTGGGCGTGGTTAAATTTACCGGCGTCTCTGGTGCAGTGGTAATTAAATTGTAAGGGTCTTTGTTTACGCGTACAGAAGACGTGGCTTTGAATCTAGAGCAATGATTAAGTTATTATATATTGAGGGGTTTGTTTTTTCCCTCGTCTGTTTGTTAGACCGTTCGTCGTGCTCAGCCCGTGTTTTTTCTGAAACAATCAGAGTCGAAGCAACAATAATTACTGTTATTAGTTTTGTCGAGTCGATGGTGGCGAAAACTAACATATAAATCATTCGAATTAATTTGGGTTATTCTATTCCTTGTTTTTCATTCATGTGTGTGTGTGTGTGTGTAAGTGTGTGTGTGTGTGTGTGTGTGTGTGTGTGTGTGTGTGTGCGTGTGTGTGTGTGTGTGTTTGTTATATGACCTACATAGCATTTTAACGACCGAAATGTAAAAGATGTTTTAATGTAGGTGTAGATCCGAGCCAAGTAATCATGAAAATCATAGGCACAATCTGGCTCATATTTTGGGAGGCAGGCCTCAACTGTGTCTCTCAGTTTATGTTCGTTTGTGGGGTATGTGTGTGTACCGTGTGTGCGCGTGGGCGTGGCCATTTTTGCGCTCACGCGCGCTTATGTGTGTGTTTGTGGGTGTGCGTGTGTGTGTGTGTGTATGTGTGTGTGTACTTGCATGTTTGTATATATGTGTGTGTGTGCAATGTTATGTCTGTGTGTGTGTGTGTGTGTGTGTGTGTGTGTTTGTGTACGATGCCAGTTGTTAGGCCCTGCAAAAACTGGGCCTTAGTACTAGCTGTGCACACGCAATGGCTTTTGTGTAGAGAAGAATTAACCGACAAAGGGAACTTTGACCTAAAAATAGCGCGCCAGAAAAATAGCGTCAAAATTTGCGAATTTACAGTGACCAATTAGTCTGTAAATAGTTTTTCTTGTATTCGCCATTTGCCTTTCAAAAATTCTAACGAGTACGTCGTCGTCAGTCCGAATAGAAGTGGGTATCCCCAGTGGAGTGTTCTTGAGCTTGAGTTGTAGTGTTTATTTTCATAGTCCTGTCGGTCTTATCGAAGTTGGACGTTTAATTCGAACATCCCATCTCTAAGATTTCCATCCCGTGTCTGTCCGCGTATTACACGTTACTCGTACCATAGCACAACGGGATCAAGGCCCAATGAACGTCTGCTTGAGGTCTCCGGCCTTCTTAAAATAATACATGTTAATATAGTCTTTCGCGCATGGCGTCATTGCTACCCCGATGTGGGCCTCACAGAGAGCAGAGACCCCGGATGTGCGTTGTTGGTCAAGTAAGCTCTGAATGGAGACCACCGAGACCAAGTGGGCCTCACTCACCCGCGACATCTCTGTTGGTATTATGCTGAGCTACGCACAATGCCTCTCTGAGCCAGGTTGAGATTCCCAGCTGGTCGTTTTGTGCTGTAGAAAAAAGTAAGATGGATAGAGATGGATCAAACAGAGGAACGGTTAAGAAGTAGTAAGTACCTGCCCGTGGCGCCTTTCAACCACCTGCTTTACTTTGATGAGTGGGCTTTGAGGATTTAGACCATTAAGTAGGCTGGCTTAGACCCTGACTGTGTCATGCCAACCCGAGTTGAGAAGGCTACAATACCCCAACAGACTGATGAAGATAATCAATCTACGGAAATCAAACACTTGCGTGCGACGTCGAATCGTCTCACCACTACACCACAGACACCAGTAGGGTAATATTTCCAGAACAGGGGCCAAGCGTCTATATAATCAAATAATCACTGCTTCCCTTCCTAATTTTGAAACATTGCCGCTGTCAAATTCATCCTTAAACGTAAACCTCTTAAATTAAATGTAAAAAGACGTTCGTAATCAACAATGAACAGTATGCCTAACATTCAAAACGGTTTCACAGCCACGGAAATAGCCTCCTCACCCCTCTCGGGCCACTCCATAAGCAGTCGCAAGCTTTGATTAAGTAAGCTTAAAGTGAGGCTGGAAGAGTCTATCAATAGAGTTGAAGGGAACATGTACATAGCAGTCCAAGCTGTTTCATTGCCACATATACCCTGTTCACCCCTTTGGGGCCACAGTTATAATCAATCTCAAGCCCTGATTATTTATGCTAACTAACGCTGGTCGAGTCTACCTCACAAATGTGAGGGGAACTAACTCCTAATAATCTCTTGACTACTGCGTGTGCTTGTTTTTTTTCCTCGACTTGTTCCCGTCCTATAATCAGATCATGACCTCGATTATGACACCAGCTCCTGGCCGCGAAAGGCTAACAAAAACTGCCAAATGTGAAATTTAAAAAATGATAATTGTCATTTTCTACCAAAGAGTTAGACTTACTGGTAGATCTATAACATATAGATCTAGTACTGACATCTCTGTTTCTTTGCTTTGTGTTTATGTATTCACATCTCACATCTGAAGTTAAATTTAATTTTAGTTGGAACTGATATTTAATAAGATACTTTCCCGATTATTTTGGCGGTTGAACATACAATATGAATTCCGGATTTGTTTTCATTCACAACTCAGAGTCACCGCCTCGAGTAAGATTCTTGTGTGATATATACAGGCCATATCTGGTCCCGTTTCACTTTGATTACCTTGTCAAACAAGTCAGCCTTCGCCCCTGTTCCAGAATGCCATTTTATATAATATACACCGGAGAATATATGATAATATCGATTTTATTAATGTCTTGAAAATGTCTATTCACAGGTCTCTTGATCTCACCCAAGGCGCAAAAGCAGCGACAAACGAAATAAAAAATGGCCGACGAGGAAAACCACGAACTCCTTGAAAGGGCACGAGCCGTGTCTGCCCAGATGGACCTTCGCGTATTCGAGGGCGTGCCCTACTGCCCGTACGAGCGAGTCAACAGCTTTGAGCGCATGTTCTCCCTCATCCGAGGGGCGGAGCTTAGGCCCGATGATGTCATAACCACCGGTTTCCTCCGATCTGGCAACCACTGGGCGTTCGAGATTCTAAACATGATTCTGGGGCAGGGCACCGACTTCTCCAAAAGGAACTTCTTTGAATTGCAGCTCGAAATGATGGGCGATCGGGTGACGAAGGTTCTTCAGAAAGCCTCTTCCCCCAGAGTGCTGACGTCACACTGCCAGCTTCGTTTTCTTCCGAGGCAAGCGTTTGAGTCTGAGAGGAAGACCAAGATCGTGTACATTCTGAGGAACCCTAAAGACGCCATGGTTTCGCAGTACAAGCTGATGAACTCCACGCGCATTAAGAAGTTGGGGTTTTCTGGAAGCTGGGACGAGTTTGTGGAACTTCTAGTAATTGTCTTTGTTTTGTTTGTTTATTTTTGGTGTTTTTTGTTTTTGCTTTTTTTTTTTGCTTTGGGTGGGGGTGGGGGAGAGGGGTATGGTAGGTTTGGTTGGGTGTTTCGTCGTCTTTGGTTTAAATTTAATTTTATTCCATAATTTATCTTTAGATTTTGTAACTTTTGTTTTTTGATTTTCTGAAAGAAAATTTTTCTTTCTCTAATTTACTTTTTTTTTTCTTTTTTTTTTTTTGGGTTGGTCATCTTAAACAAAAACTCCTTCCCAGACTTGAGTGTCCTTGGAAATTGCTAATTTACATTTTTGTGTGCCTTTGATCAATGTTTTTCAGTAAAATCTAGGCAGGAATGTGGTTTAAAATGGACATAAAAGGCCTTGAGCCTTCCTCCATAAAATCAATAAAAATGACTAAAAAGGTAGATACATGGCGGCTACTTCGATTTCATTATTTTGACACACTTGTGATATCACCATAATGCCGCACACATAATGTTTTCACAGGAGCTGACGTTCTTCAGAGAGAGGAAAATCTTCACGGGAAGTCTTTGTTACTGAACGGGGAGCCACCAAAGGCTGGTCAGATTATGGTGAACCCCGACCTCGCTCGCACGTATGAGGTACTGGTCACAGCTTTCACCAAACTAATTATTGGTTTGACTTCATTTTTGTTGGCAGATTGGTGCACGAGACGCGAATAAGGGGAATCAACCTGTTAGTTGTTAAATGAAATGCTCATATTTCCTCCAAGTAAGGAAAGGAGCAAAAACATATTATGTCTCACCTGTTTGTTGTTACTGTCACTAGAAATTTGGAGAATTTTTGTTTTGACGTCCAACTGCTTCTCTTTACTCAAATAAATAAATAAAGAGAAGCTTTGACTGCTTCAGAAAAGTCAAAGGTCACAATTCCGTAAGTCATTTCTTTGTCTTAAAAAAGTAGTTTCTTAACTTTTTATCTCCGGCAAGCTTCTCGCAGCGGCTCACGGTTGGAACCGCTGTGCCAGTGAGCTGCTGACAGCGGCTCAGGCACATTCCTTTACAACGACTTCGACATCAAAAAGCTTTTTGGCAATTGCCGAGAAAAGGTTTCTTTCATCGGGATTTCATTCATTAGATGACGAACTGTCAATTTATAGGTTCACTTGTTTTGATTTAATGACCAATTTAGTGATGTTTTTGTCATTTTTAAATTTAGTACAAAAAAAGGGCCCCAGCATAGTGGGTTTACCCCCCTCCGAGATAAAGAGTTA
>NW_004797345.1:22764-23856 GCF_000002075.1 Aplysia californica
GGGGGAGAGAGAGAGTGAGAAAGAGAGAGAGAGGGATAGCTCCTGATTTCACCACGATGCCATCGTACATTTGTAAAAATTATCTTCCCCAGTTACACGAGGGACTTCAGTGGGGTACCTGGTTCGACCACGTCCTCAGCACAGACGCCTTTCTCAAGGAAAACCCTGACTTCCCGTTATTCATCCTTCAGTTCGAGAAACTGCGAGAAGACCCGGTCCCGATCGTCCGTGACCTTTGCCGCTTTCTGGGACAACCCGAGACCCTTGCTGAACAAATAGCCGATGCCACGAGGTTCGACAGTATGAAAAAAGGCACCGAGGACAAGTTTGGTAAAATGAAGAGTGATTTTCTGAAAGACGACAGCTCCGGTTTTGTGGTGAAGGGTCAAATTGGGAGCTGGAGGAACGAGTTCACGGCGGCCCAAAGCGAGAGATTTGACCGAGTGTTTGAGAAGAGGATGGCGGGCTGTAGCTTGGCGGACAGGGTCAGAGAGTATATATAATTTAAAGTGCACGACGTGGCGGAATCAGGCGTTCGTCAGTTTTTGGGCATATGGAGTTATTGGTACCATCTTAAAGCTCGTTCATTTGTCTTGCACTTGGCGAAGAAAATGCCTCTATTTATCTTTAATAGAAGTCGATATATTTGCGATTGAAGGAGATGGGGGCCGTCTGGTGTCAGTGGTAAAATTAAGGAGAAAATGGCCACTAAAGTTTGGTGACTTCCAAAACTTTAGTGTCAATGGAAACTGAAAATGTACTGGTTTTTGTAGGTCTTTGATCAACGTTTTTCCAGTAAAACCCACACACAAATATATTTTTGAATGGTCATAAAAGGATTTAGAGGGGACAAAAATTGCTAAGGGCCAGAAAAATGCTGCATTCTTTGATTTCATTATTTTGACGAGGGCCTGATTTCACCATGCTGCCTCACATGAGCATTTACATACGAAGGTTGATGTTGTGTTCACATAGACCCATCGGTTTGTTGGTTAATTTTTTTTCCAATATTCAGATTTTTCATGTTTAAGGTTTCTATATTCTCTCTCTCTCTCTCTCTCTCTCTCTCTCTCTCTCTCTCTCTCTCTCTCT
>NW_004797345.1:25311-27664 GCF_000002075.1 Aplysia californica
TCTCTCTCTCCCTCTCCCCCTCCTCTCTCTTTCTTTCTATCTATATATCTCTCTTTCCCTCTTTCTCTCTTTCTCCTCACCCTTTTACTTTCACTTATGTCTGTCTCTCTGTCTGTCTCTCTCTGTCTGTCTCTCTGTCTGTCTGTCTCTCTGTCTGTCTCTCTCTCTCTCTCTCTCGCGCGCGCGCGCGCGCACGCGCGCGCGCGCGCGTGCTCTCTTTATCTCTCTCTATCTCTCTCTATCTCTCTCTCTTTCTTTTTCATTTATTTCTCCCTCTGTTTTTCTTTTTCTTTCTCGTTCTCTCTTTTATCCCCGAGCAAAGTAGACATGTATGTATACAACTCCTTAGCTCTTTATCATGATCCTGCAATTCGAAATTCACAATTTCAGTTAGTTTTGTTTTTGATTTTTGCTCTTATGTTATTTCTTTGAGTAACGGGTCCATGATTTACTGCCGTCGACTCAAGGGTCATAATTTGTGATGGCCTTTTTTAGAATTTTTCCTTGGTCAAAGTTTCTATGACTATTAACGACCGATCAACCTCACTCATTTGACATGTGCACAGAAATCATGGATTGATATCTGTTTGTTTGTTTGTTTGTTTTTTGCTTTGTTTCTGTTAAAAGTTAATTAAGGGTGCGTGCTTGCGGGAAAAGTCTAAGTATGATACCATGTGGCAAAATGAACCTCTCTCATAGTATAATAGTTCTTTACTCTTTCGTGCTATTAACATTTTTTGACGGTTTGTTCAATGTGTTTTAATGTGTGTACATTTTTTTATTTTACATTTCTTAGCAGAAGAAAGATGTTACCTTTTCGTTCAAGCAAGCAATCAATCATTCACTCATTCACTTTTTTTGTATAAATTATGCATTATTTTTGTCTGTTTTTTGAAGCTCCAGAATATTGTCTTGACAGAATTCAATAATTGTAATAATGTAAGGAAGCTTTGTAATTACCGCCTAGCTATGGAATATAATATTGTACTGCACTGCACTTCCACTGTGCGTGCTTAATGGATGAAGGCTCCCGGTGATGACGCCATCATTGTATGTGCACACGACTTCCTGACGTTTTAACCATAGAAGTTGAGTATAATAATATCCTAGACTGGGCACTTCTGACGTACTTCCGGTTCATGTTGGGGCGTACCATTTGACTCTACTTTGGAACCAAATTAAGAGCAATGATGGAAATGTTGCGCTCGCACTCTATTGTTTCGAGATCAATGTGAGCATCGTGGTGAAATCAGGCGCCCATCAAATTAATCAAATCGAAGAAACAGGCTTTTTCCTGACAATTTGGGAATTTGTGTCGAATAACTTTTTTTTTTTTTTTTTGCCTCAACACCTTTTAAGTCTATTTAAAAACAAATGTCTGTGTGGATTTAACTGAAAAACGTTGATTAAAGGCACCAAAAAATGTACATTTTCGTTTCCCAAAGACTCTGAAGTTATCAAAATGTGGTGACCTCCCCCTTCTTCAATCGGAAAAATATCTCGTCCTCTATTCAAGATAGATGAGATTTCTTTTCATCCAATGCAGGACAAATGCACAAGTTTTAAGCTGATACCGTTTACTCCACATGCCCGAAATATTTTTAAGAAAGCAAAGTGTGGTGGTCATCATGACAGTGTTCAGTCTAGGATAAACTTATTCAACTCTGTGCGTTTTACTCACGAAGTACTATTATTATCATTATTATTATTATGCTAAACCTTGACTGATGTCTGTTACTGCTTCTAAATAATGTTTTCATAATTTAACTCCAATATTGCTTGAGTCAAAGCAAAGTGCCATCGAACACTGGTCACGAAACTCGAATTTCAATACATCTTTTCTGCATTTTTTGCGTCATTGTTGTGAGCAATCAGTAAAGTGGCACGGTTTTATTATACACTATCCAATTTAATTTAATCTTTTCTTTACTTTAGCTTTATTTTTAAGCGAGATTATTATAGCAAGGTGCCATAGAATGTATAAAACTCCAATTTCACGCCTGTCATTTCATCATAATTTTCACTCAAGAATTCTGCGGGCTATATCTTCAACGTGCCATAATTAATTAACTTCCACACTCGGATTCCATCTCACGTTTCCATCCTTCATTTTTTGCAGTTATTGTTCTGGCTAAAACAAAGAGATTATATGAAAATGTAATTGTCAAATAATTCTTTGTTTCTTTTGTGTAAATAATATTATTCACATGTTTAATTCATGGTTTTATTTTTTGTTCTATTATTTTTTGTATATCGGGGTTTTTTTGTGCTTTCGGGGGGAGGGTGGTCTGTTTGTTTGTTTGTTTGTTGTTTTATTCCTTATTTTATTTATTTTATTTAATCATTTATTTGA
>NW_004797345.1:29411-31911 GCF_000002075.1 Aplysia californica
AGTAAGCGCCGATAGGTATAAAAATTCCTTTATGATTTCCATCTTGCCCCACATAGAGCTGGCCGACTGCAGGCGGCTTAAAGATCGGATCGGCGTTGTCGGCCCTATCGGAATCCAAACTACATTCTTATTACGCCGAAAAGCTGGGATGGGCGCCTCCCTGTCAACTCGCGACCTCAGTGCTTTCTTGTCGTATCTCCATTTTTAACTGTGAAAATGTGACTTCTTTTTATGCTCACTCTTTGTTGTGAACTGTTTTCACTGTTATTAAACATGGAGACGCGACAAGAAAGCACTGGGGTCGCGAACTCTCAATGCCGCCTCGCCGTCGCGAACTCTGGTTGAACGGTTTGCGTGACGTCACCCGACTGGACTGGGGACAATTCTAAATGGTCATTTCAGAGCTGGTGTTTCACGGTAGACAAAAACTAATTACATTTTTCAAATCAGCGTCGTCAAATTATGGTGGTCAACGAGCAGAATCACATTTTAAGCAATATTTTAGGAATTTCGAGTTGTTGTTTTTTTATCCCCAAATAAATGCTTCATAAACATACCAGCTGTGTTGTGGTGTAATTGTTTTCTTATGTCTAGGTCTAGGCCAAGGCGTCCTGCATGTGGGGTCAAGCAGACACCTGCTGGCGCCTGTCCGAGTCGATCTTCAGCCGCTTAAGTTTCGGCTTTTTTTATACGCGAGATGCACGAGCTTGCTGAAGCGAGGATATCGACTGGGGTGTTAGTAGACTGGTCGAGGCGGCCTTCCTTGCTGACCAAGTCGTCAGCTCGTCGTTCCCGTGGATGTCGCAATGTCCCGGTATCCATTGTAATTGTATGTCAGTATAGGCGGCCGTGAATTTCGCAGCAGTGGCAGATAGTGGTCCACATTTTGTCCTCCATCTCAGTTCGGACATTAAGTGTAGGACAAGTGACTTGGAGTCTGTGAAGACGTGGATTCTTTGAAAACGTGGTTGTTTTTCGAGTCATTGCAGTGCGCGGAGCTGGGCGGTAGTTTCAGCTCGGTAGCTGCTTCCGTATGGTCGCCCGCGGGCACGGATACGCATGTTTCCTCCCCGGAAGATTTGTCTAGACATCAGTATCCTACTCCACATCACCTGTAGCCGTCAGTGAATGTATCCAGGTCGATGTATGTCGGCGATCATGGCTCTCCACTCATTCCTTTGTTCGGATGCTCTCAAAAAAGCAACATTTGGTTACCCTGATCTTTCACTGTCTCCCAGCTTTTTGGGTTCTCCAAGTAGGTTGCTCTGGGCCTACACCTACCTCGTTTGCCTTCACTTTTGCCACCGAGATCAAATGTTTAAGGCTTTTATGTCTATTGGGTGTCCCAAGAACTGCATTTGTCTTTTCCTGATAGTTTTTATCAGCGAACAACCCACGTGGGCTTCTTCAAGTACTTCCTCATTTGATTTCTTTTCCTTCCAAGATATTCTCAGAAGTCTCCAAGCGGGTGGTTGGAGGGCGCTACTGATAGGTCCTACTGTACTTCTTTACTTTCCCTCTGCTGTTTCTGTCTGTCTGTCTTACTTTTTCCCAGTACTAAATGACCATTATTGTGTCGACGTGCTTCTGTTTACTCAAACTGAAGCAGTCTCCAAAGAAACTACGCTTCTATTTTATTTTCAATCTTCACTCCAAAACAGTGTATGGAACGCACCCAAAGAAAGGAAGAGAGATCAGGGCGATAGATAATGTGGTCGGATATAAGGAGCAAAACCACACTAGGGCACCCTACAACCATCCATAGAGTATGGACTCTTTACGAAAACACGACTTTGTTCGGTTTAATGAGTGGTTGGCGGGTGCTCTGGTGTGGTTTGCTCCTTTATTTTCCTGTCAAACATAGTGTATTTGTTCTAATCCCTCCTCCTTCTTTTCTTTGTATGTTACTTTGTACATGTAATAACATCTCTAGTCTTCGGCATTAAATTGGAAGTGGCGTAAAACTCTTACTTAAAGTAAAAAAGTGTTCGGTATATCGAAAATTTTTATTTCATTTCTGTTGTGACTTCTCTCGAGAATGAATTTCCATTCAAGGACCTGTAATTTTAATTTGTTTTCCGTTGGTGATTATTTTTTTATTTAAAAAATTCTAATTAATTAATTATTTTAATTTTTTTTTAGGGGGGGGGGTGTTACAACTGTCTGTCTGTCTGTCTGCCTGCCTGTCTGCCTGTCTGTCTGTCTGTCTGTCTGTCTGTCTGTCTGTCTGTCTGTCTGTCTGTCTGTATGTATGTATGTCTGTATGTCTGTCTGTCTTAGCGGGTACATGTAGTTATTTCAAGGTGCCACTGATAAGTCCTACTTCTTTCACTTTCACTCTGTTGTTTTAGTCTGATCTTATTTTTCCCCTTCTCTAACTGGGTGGTTGGCGTGCGTTCTGGTATGGTTTGCTCCTTTCCTATGAAAAATCCATCGTTCTTATGTCTCCTCCTTCTTTTGTTTTGGTATGGTACTTATAATACTATCTAGTCTCACCGCT
>NW_004797345.1:34411-47565 GCF_000002075.1 Aplysia californica
TGTATGTAAATATATTGTGTACAACAAAAATGTTCATGTACAGACAGTCTTTCTGTGTATATAATAATTCGTTTAATATGACTATCTAGCTTACTGAGGGAGGGAGCACAACTTCCTTTTGTATACAGAATTCTGTTTAAATATCGGATTTGTGCATAAGTCAATTACAATGAAACAGTTTCAAATGTGTCATATGGGACTGTGCTTTGATGAATCTTTCTGAAAACATACCTGCACTATTTTTGTGGGGTGGGTTCTGTTTTTCTATTTTTTTGTAGGGGGGGGGGGTGTTGCTGAAACAAAATGTTGATAAAGACACAGCAGTCTAATTTGATCTCCAAGTGTTTTTGTATCAGGATTTAGTTAGTAAGGGAAGCAAGGATGACTTTGAATTTTTACATTCATAGACTATTGCCTCCTTACAGTTATAGTTGTTCCAGTAATCATTTTAACTACTTGCTCACCAATCTAATAGACATGTGTTCCTGCTGATCCAAACATTCCAATACGTATAACATTTTGCTTACCGTATTGCTCATTCCACATTTTGTTGCTGTTGTTGTTGTTGTTATTGCTTTATAGCTGAGTCCATTTTATAGCTATGGAATGCCATGAGCTCATTTGGTATCACACTAGGCTTTGGTTATGATGGTCTTGGTTTTAATCCCCAACGGGGGTGTTCTGGGATTTGGATTGTTAACCTGCACAGTCCCTGTCTCTTTTTATTTTGGCTCTCACTTCCCTCTGGCCCAGATAGTTCTGGAGTCCATGACTCCTCAGGCTGAGTCAACACTGAGTGTGTCTGTAGTTTTGTGCAGACATTTTAAAAATCTCTATACCAC
Source organism: Aplysia californica (assembly GCF_000002075.1). Taxonomy (NCBI): domain Eukaryota; kingdom Metazoa; phylum Mollusca; class Gastropoda; order Aplysiida; family Aplysiidae; genus Aplysia; species Aplysia californica. Next base: position 35,254 of record NW_004797345.1, read on the forward strand.
TTTTGTTTTGTTGGAGTTTTTGAATTAAGACAACATGTGGAAGTGGGTGGTTGGCGGGTGCTCTGGAGTGGTTTGCTTCTTCTGTCCTATGAAGCATCTATCTTCCTCATCTTCCCTTCTTCTGTTTTGTTTGTTAGTCTCTTGTAACGCCTCTAATCTTCTGGGGCTCATATGACCTTATGCAGTTGCGAGCGCCGTAAAACCACTACTAAACAACATGTGGAAAATTTTTCAGAGACAATTGGATAGGTTGCAGTAAAACTGCCCGGCTGTGTTTGAGGTGACCAGCACCCTGTGAGGGAAATATTTATGTTTTGGAACATAGTGGAATCAGGCGCTCTTCCTCAATTTTTGGGCATGTGGAGTTATTGGTTTCATCTAAAAGCTTCTTCGTTTGTGTTGCTTTCGGTGCAAAAAATACCTATCTGTCTTGAATAGAAGTCGAGATATTTCTCATTGAAGGAGGTGGGGATGGCCTGGTTTAAAAAGTAAAAGTTAGCGAGAAAACGGCAGCCAAAGTGTAGTGAAGTGGTTTCCAAAGCTTGAGAGTCCTTGGAAACTGTAAAGTTTGTGCCTTTTTTATACAGCGTTTTTCAGTAAAATTCACTCAGAGATGTGTTTCTCCATGGACGTGAAAAATGTTGAGCCAAAAAACAAAAATTTGATAAAAATTGCCAAATACGCAGAAAAATGCTGAGTTTGTTGGATTTCATTATTTTGATGAGCGCACTATTTCACCACGATACCTTGCATGAGCAACTGGGCCTGAGGGGAAGGAAACTTCAACTTCAAGGGGGGGAATTATACGCAACTGGGGATGTGAGGGTTAACTTAGTTTTCAATGCTCTCTCAATTGACTACTTACCACAGTCTTGTCAGAGATTTGTGTCTTATTTTAAGGTCGTCCTCAAATAACCTTTTCTGTGTTGAAGAAGGTGATAATTCCTTGAAATTGTCAACTACTTTACGTTTTATATATCATACCAAATGTTGTACATGTTACTTCACAACACCTGTGGATGGTTTCTATGCTCTTTTATCTAGATTGTAATTTAGAATTGCTCAAACTTTCTCTACAGCTCCTGCATGTTGGACCTCGTTTGAAAATTTGAAATTTGTCCGATTGCCAGTGCCATAACACATTAACAATGTCAAAATCCCTGATGGCGGCTAATGAAAAATCAGTGATAACGGACCATTGAAGGATTTTTCTGAAGTTGGAGTTTATCAATCCTTCGTTACCCACCCCATGAAATTGGAGCCTAAGAAGCCTGCTAGATACATTTCATTCTCTCTCTAATTTTTCTCAAGCGGTTTAGCTATTTAGACCCAAATCCATGACCCAAATTACTCCTCTTCCTTTTTAAAATTCTGATTGCACAGTCTGGTCTGAACGTCCTGAATAAGCAGGTTTATAATTACAAACACAAAACTGAAACTTGCAGTACTTCAATCACAGAGGGGGGGGGGGGTTGGCACCAATCTACTAATGCATTGAGCTTCCTATGGTTGCTATGGTAGTATATATGGTGAGGTTCAGAGCATCTATACTATATAGTTGTGTGTCAAGCTCTTTTAATTCTTACTTAAAAACATGTTTGTTAATTGTTAGTTTAGTTTTTTAATGATTCACAAATAGGAGTACTTATTTTTGACTACTGACACTGTACATTCCTGATCATTTGCTTATTTGAAAAGCAGCATGATTTTATGTAAAGTGGTAACATTTGTGCCGTATCATCAGTTCCTCGTGATGGTTACCATTGTCCACGCAATTACTTCTGTTCATTCCATTTAATTTCCTTTTTTCAAATCCCGTTTACTTCATTATTCTTTTACAAATTCCATTAACAGCAAACTCTTTTGTTATCGTGTGTCATAGATTTTTGTACCAATAAAAGCATACTACTTTTTAAACAGTACAGCGTGATAGTGTGGAGGTTATTTTCAATTCTCGTGCATACAGTAAGTTGATTTGTATTTGTTTTTATGTGTGTTGCAGCATTTCCAAAGTGTTTTAATTTTTCATTCAGCAGTGGTGACTGTTGAGTATCTTCTTCATTTTCTTTTCCTTCTCCTCCTCCTCTTCCTCCTCCTCCTCCTCCAAGATGGCTGACTCAAGGATCTTTAGCCTACATTATACAGTATATATACAACTTATTTTTACACAGACTGGCCTGTGATATCAAGTTAATATTTTAAGAGAACCCCATTGCCTCATTTAGCATTACTCTGGGCTGTGTTGCAGATGGCCCGCATTCGAATCCCTTTTCTTAAACTTGGAATGTTTGGGGTTTTTAAGGCTTCTTACTTGTTTGGCCAAGTCGAAGAAGGATGATAAATTCATAACGCCTCTTATATTATAAGAGATATAAGTACATGATTCTTTTAGTGTTGAAAAGGGCATTGTACCCATGCAAATACATGTACCTTCTATTTTTTCTCTGGACCATAATAAAATTCGCTTTATTTTCAGTCAGTAAAACTTTCAGAGAGAAAAAGAAGGCATAAATGCTGAAGGAGGAAGGCAAAATTGCAGACACAAAGAAGATGTAGAAAGAATGCAGACTCACAGAGAGGAAACAGAAAATATTAGCCCTAAAGTATAAAGAGATCAAAACAAGCAAATATACATGTTATACAAAAAAATTATACGTGGTGACGGTGAATGAGATTGACCAAAAATGTCAAGAAGGAAAAACTCAGTTATAGTATAGTGTACATTTCAGAAGAGCGTAAGTCTAGTATTGCTCTGATTTTATTCAATACGTTTTTACTCTTAAAAGATTTTTAGTAACGTCTCAAAAGGAGAAATGACGGAATTTTAAGAAAAAGGTGTTCTTCAATTAACATTTTTCTCGTTTAAAAAGGAAATTTTGAATTGTTGTGCACAAGATCATTCAAGGGCGTTTTAAGAAAATAAATAACGCAATGAATGAATTATAAAGCACCAGAACTGACCTGCTGATAGATGATGTACACATGTATCAACTGAAAAATGCCACGGAGACGACATTTATATGTCTAAATAACCCTATCCGTGCGGCCTGGGGTCATTTTGTACCCCCAGGGTTGTATTCTTCACTTTTTAGAATACTTCTAGTACGAAGATCTCTTTCTTTGCTTTGATTACTTTGAAACTTTCAGTATTTCTCAAAAAATCTTTTGGACAGACTGCTATGTAAAACGTACGGATCGGATTAAGGAGTAAATTTCCTCATTGGAAAGTGGTGGCTCAGAGTTTCCCACGTCGTATGGATAGGCCTACGATAGTAAAACACGACGTACAGATAGGGTTAACATGTATGTTTCGTACACCCAAAACAATGAACTTACAGTTAAGCACACACATGGCGAAATCAGCGGGACAGGCTGAAATATTTTCGTTATGTACGAATTTCGCTATATCCGAACTTTAAATACAATGAGAATTTATATGTAAAAGAAATCATTCGGGCCTTAAAATCTGTTTATTGTCTAACTGTCTGTCTGTCTGTCTGTCTGTCTGTATCAGCACTTGCCAAACTGGGCAGAATTGTTTACCAGGGGGCGATTTGGTTACTTTGGTAGGCGGTAGAGATCATCCAGGTAGGGGCAGGTATTGTTTAATTAATGCATAACCGGGGGCTGTACGAAAGTTACAGTTTTTTACCAGTCGCTGCCCTAGAATTGCAAAGTTCTATCTGACATGTTTTGCCGTTTTGATTTACAAAGACCACGAGGTCAGAAACCAAATGTTCTATCTGCTCTATCAAAATCGCAAGATTATTTACCTTGGAGTCGTTAGCAAGATACTCAAAGAATTGCAATTGAAAAAGCTTTACATGTAGTAGTGAAACTCAATTTTTTTAACGTCAAATTTATCGAAACTAGGTACTCGGATAGAACCTTGTAATTCTTGGGAAGCGAAGAGTCAAAAGTGGGTGCTGACCAGGCGCGGTTCGTCCATAGAGTACGATCGTGCAGTGCCGCCCAAAATGTTTTAATGTTCTATGACGTAAAACACCCACAATAATTAAATAAAAGACGCCAGAAACAAACACTAGTCAAATATTATATCAAAACAAGGCCCTCGCTGGCGCCGTAACTGTCATTTCTATTCTATAGCGCCGTAAAACATATTCTACTATGCCATGCCTAAGTTCATGCGTTGCATCTAAACATAACAGGATAGTCAACCCCCCCCCCCCCCCCCCCACCCCATCTCCACACACACACACATACACACGCACGCACGCTCGCAAGCACGCACTACCACACTCACACACACACACACACACACACACACACACACACACACACACACTCACTCATATACGCACGCAAGCCCGCACACACACACACATACACATACACACGCACACACACACGCGCGCGCGCCCACACATACACGTACACGTACGCACAAACACACTTATACAAACATGTACAAGCACAAATTTACAAATGCATAACTCATACTCACACATACGTATTTACACACACACATACACACACGCGCACATACACACACACAATCAAAATCACATTAACAAACACACATGCAAGTTAAAATTACCATGCATATAATATATACGTATTAAAGAGGGAGCTAGAGAGAGAGAGAGAGAGAGAGAGAGAGAAGGAGAGAGAGTGAGAGAGAGAGAGGCTTTCAATGGCAGCTTGCACTGTATGCTTCACATGAAGTTGAGATTGTTTTAGAATGCTATACAATAAGGTCTACTTGGATAATAATGCATATTGTAAAGTTAATAGAACTTGCTGTTGAGCGGGAATTTGCGTAATACAAATGCTATCTATTATTATTATAAACTATAAGTATATCTTACTCAGGCGGGACCGACGCAGCTGGTCTCCGAATTTAGATGATCTAAATATGTTGTGTTGATACTTTTGTCACATTGTTCAATTTTTATTTTTTCCTTTGTCAGTTTTGACCTATTGTCTGTTGGTGGTTGGGGGGTTCTGGAGTGGCTTGCTCCTTCTTTCACATAAAACATCAACCGTCCTTATCTCTCCTTCTTTTTCATGTGTGTTACTCTCTTGTAACAACTCTAATCTTCAGCACTTATATGACCTTATTGTGTTGCAAGTGCCGTAAAACTCTTACTAAAAACTGACCTATTGTTTGGTTTGTTCCGTTTCGTTTACCATACCCTTATTGATCAGAATCTGCGGTCGACATGTTGTAGTGGCATTAATAAAACATTTGCGTATATGGAAATAATGGCAGTAGTGCACGTGAAAGAAGGACAGTACGCTACGGTAGAATTACCAAGTTCTATCTGATATTTTGGTCGTTTTAAGTTACCAAGACCATGAGGTCAGAAACCAAGTGATCCATCTGCTCTATCAAAAATCGTACGATTAATCGGAGTCGTTATCCTGATATTTAAAGAATTGCATTCGAAAAAGCTTGACAAGTTGTAAAACTCAAAACGTTTAACTTCAATTAATTTAGCAAAATTAAGTACTGAGCAGATAGAACATAGTAAGTCTAGAGTAGCGAGTAGTCATCCTTTGTATTTTCCCTGTGACTGAAGCGGTCCACCCCCCGCCCCTTTTTTTAGGTGTTCATAATGTTTAATTTTAAACAGTTGATCAGGGGAATAATAATTCTTTCTCCTTTTAGTTTCTTCAGCAGTAAGTCGCTACCTCATAATTACAAAGTTCTATCTACTCAGTATCTAGTTTTGAGAAAGTTGACGCCAACATTTTTGAGTTTCACAGTTTGTCAAGCTTTTTTTTTCAAATACAATTCTCTGTCTATCTTGATAACGACTCCGAATAATCCGTGGATTTTGATAGAGCAGATCTAGCCATTAAAATTTGCCTTCTGACCGCATGGTCTTCGGGGGCGAAGGCTGACTTGTTTGACAGGGTAATCAAAGTGAAACGGATCCAGATGTGGCCTTGAGATATCACTCAAGAATCTTACTCGAAGCGACGACTCTCAGTTGTGAATGAAAACAAATCCAGAATTCATATTGTATGTTCAACCGCCAAAATAATCGGGAAAGTATCTTATTAAATATCAGTTCAAACTAAAGTTAAATTTAACTTTAGATGTGAACACACAAACACAAAGAAAAGAAGCAGAGATGTCAGTACTAGATCTATATGTTATAGATCTACCAGTGAGTCAAACTCTTTGGTAGAACATGACTATTATCATTTTTTAAATTTCACATTTGGCTGTTTTTGCCTAGCCTTTCGCGGCCAGGAACCGGTGTTATAATCGAGGTCACGATCTGACTATAGGACAGTAACAAGTCGAGGAAAAAAAACCAAGCACTCGCAGCAGTCAAGAGATTGTTATGAGTTAGTTCCCCTCACATTTGTGAGGTAGACTCGACCAGTGTAATAGTTAGCTTACATAATCAGTGCTTGTGACTGCTTATAACTGTGGCCCCAAAGGGGTGAACAGGGTATAGGTGGCAATGAAAAAGTTTTGACTGCTATGCACATGTTCCCTTCAATTCTATTGGTAGACTCTTCCAGCCTCACCTTAAGCTTACTTAATCAAAGCTTGTGACTGCTTATGGAGAGGCCCGAGAAGGGTGAACAAGCTATTTCTGTGGCAGTGAAACCGTTTTGAATGTTAGGCATACTGTTCATTGTTGATTATGAACGTCTTTTTACATTTAATTTATGAGGTTTACGTTTATGGGTGAATCTGACAGAGACAATGTTTCAAAATTAGGATGGGAAGCACTGATTATTTGATTATTAATATACAGACGCTTCGCCACTGATGGTCTTAGCAACTGAAATGGCCAAACGTGTCAGATAGAACCTTGAATAGAGAGTAGTGATATAGATATATGGATAGAACTTTGTAATTCTGATGTAGCGAAGTGGTCCGCCACCGGCTAGACTAGCTAGGCCTTCCGCAGCAGCACCCATCCAGTTTACCTGAGATCGAAAGCTCTGTTTCCCCTCGGGGGCTCTCGTGGCCTAGTAGATGTTAAGGTGTTCGCCTTTCATCCAATAGGTCCAGGGTTCCAATCCAGATACTGCATAGGACTTGGTGCTCTAGAAACGATCTGGACTGTTATTATAAATTGGATAAAGCCACCATTAAGTTCATAACCTCACTGTCTTTTCTATTCTGTGGATAGTGGTACTAAGTACTTACCGTTAAGTTCGGTGTAGACGAAAAGGCATACAGAGCCCAAGTGTTGACCTGAGCCAGTCTCCCTGTATAATATAATAAATATATGAATTCCTCAACGTATCTTAAATTGGAGTGTACTCTCGTCCGATCAGCGTTTGATACGTGTGTTGTTGTTGTTGTTGGGGGGGGGGGGTTCTTGTTTGGTTTGTTTCTTTGTTTTCTATTGTTGTTCCTGTTGCTTTGTTTTGTTCGGGGAGGGGGGTTAGCGGAAGGGTATTTTTTAATGTCATTATTATTATAATTATTATATTATTATTATTATTGTTATTATTATTATTATTATTATTATTATTTTGATTTTTAATTCTATATTTTTTTATTTTTTTAAATGTGTGTTTATTTATCTATTTTTTTATTTTTTTATTTGGGAGCAGGGGGGGGGGGGCAGAATGGAAACCTTGTTTATTTCGTTTTCGCAGATAAGACAATTGCAATTTTCACTCTTTTGTAGGCATTACATGGTGCACACAATAGGCGTTGCTGCTTGTTGAAATAATAAAACAAAACCAAACAAACCAGACCATGGCACTCATATGACCTTATGCAGTTGCGAGCGCCGTAAAACCTGTACTATAAAAAAAACAACCCTAGAACAAGTCAAAACACATCAGGATAGGTCGACTGCCTAGAATTCAAGGATACCAAAGGCTAGATGTGTTGATTGTTACGGACCTAGTGGGCTTGTAATTATGTCTGATCACCAGCAGAATACTCGGCGGTAAAGTAGCACATGTCAAATCACCATATTATTTATGCTAATCAGAAACACACATTTACACATGTCAAATCATCAAATCACCATCTAATTTATGCTAATCAGAAACATACATTAATAATTGCACATGTTAAATCATCAAATCACCATACTGTTCTTGCTAACCAGAAACACCTAATTTACACATGTCAAATCATCAAATCACCATATTATTAGCGCTAATCAGAAACACACATTTGCACTTGTCAAATTATCATACGGTAATCAGAAACACAAATTTGCCTATTCCATTGCATTGTTGCATGCATGCAGTATGCAGCATATTGTTTGCATGCCGTTTTAAAGGTTCAAACAAAGAAAACAGATAATTTGATAAATGTATAGAATCACGAAGTTATGCTTCAGTTTTAAGTACCGGTACCCCAAAATAGCCAAAAACAGCGCGAGTTCAATGGTTGCCGCATGTCCAGGATGCTTGACATCAGTGATTTAGTGCTTTACACCGCTATCAACACAGTTTAGGTCATTTAGGAGGGAATCTTTTGTATTGTCTGGATGTTCTATCTCTACCAGACTGGAGCGGCCCCGAAAGACTGAATCGAAACGCCATGCGTTCATACTGATTTAAAACATGTAGGCCTACCTAAAATTGCTACAGGGGAAAAGACAACTGTATTAGATAGGTGACCTTTAAATACAGCACCATGATATATATATATATTTTAATACGCAAGGGAGGAATTAATAGGAAATGACCGTTTGTACAGGTGATCCGATTGACTTATGCAGGTGGCCGTTATGGCAGGTTTGATTGTATCTACAGTTGTATAATCAATTCCTGACTGATTTTTAAAGGAAAAAAATAACGACTAAAGGACTGCAGGGTCAGCCGGTATACTTTTAGCATAATTTCTTAATTGATTTACAGTGTGTTTAGCCTTTAAAAAGCAATTCTCCACCATAGAATTACAAAGTGCTATCTGACATTTTTTTTTACCGTTTTGAGTTACTAAAACCATTAGATCAGAAACCAAATTGTGAGGCATGGTCAAAGATAGTACATACCAAGATGGGCCACTCAGCCAAAAAAGTGTCCGCAGGAGGTTCGCTCTTTGCTTCAGATGGCGCTGCAGTCTGTTTTGAAGCTCTCTTTCGTTTTTCCAGAAGAAGAATAGGAATAGCACCTCCTTGCGTGCGCAGATCGACTGCTGTTCATCAGCAGTTCGGGTTCGTTCAGTGTTGAGTTTTAGGTTTTTTTAATTTTAATTACCTCTCGCCTTTCATTCTAAAGTCAAATTAAACGAAGAAAACAATCACCCTTTCCTCTGGAAGAGGTTTTTTGTCAGCGTAACCATTTTAAAAAAGCGTTCTTCCGAAATTTATTCAAAAACGTGCTAGTTTCATTTTGATTTTTTAAACTCAAGTAGGGTAACTCTGTTTGCAAAGGGTGCGCATTTGCGAAGAGGGCGCCACCGAATTTTGAGGACACTTTTTTAATTGGCTCAAAGAGAGAAGTGGCCCCTCTTGTTATGTAGACTCTTTGGCATGGTGATGTAATTAGGCACTCGTCAAAATAACGAAAACGGAGAAACAGGCATTTTCCTGCCAGTTATCGAATTTTTGTTTTTTGACTCAACCCGTTTTTTGTCCATACAAAAACATATTTCCATGTGAATTTCACTGGGAAAAAAAGTTTTTTAAAGGCACAAGGTGTGTAATTTTATCGTTTTCAAGGACTCTCAAGCTGTTGAAATTGTCAAACTTGGGCAGCCATTTTCTCGCTAATTGTATCACTGAAACCGGACAACCATTCCTTCTTCAATCGCAAATATCTTGACTTCTGTTTAAGATAGATAGGTATTTTTCATCGAAAGCAACGCAAATAAACAAGCTTAAAGATTATATCAATAACTCCAAAAGGCCAAAAATTGACGAGCGTTTGATTCCACCACGCCTTGACACAATTATGTTCTATCTGCGCTATGAAAATCGTAAGATTATTCGGAGTCGTTACCAAGATATTCAAAGAACTGTATTTCTTTAAAAGCTTGACATGGTTTGAAACAATTGTATTTTTTACGTCAAATTCATCAAAACTAGGTAGGCCTACTGAGTAGATAGAACTTGGACTTGGTAATTTTTAGGGTAACGATGAGTAATGAACAAATTCCAGCCCATGCACAAAATTAAGCTCTTTGCGCTTTATTATTTATAATAATATCCTTATGATCTCAGCAGAGATGACGGCATTCCCAAATTCATAATCCTACTTCCAGGGAAGACTACAGACTATTCTCCCCAATTCCCCGATACTAGGCTTTGTGTGTGTGTGTGTGTGTGTGTGTGTGTGTGTGTGTGTGTGTGTGCGTGCGCGCGCGCGCGCGCGTGTGTGTGTGTGTGTGTGTGTGTGTGTGTGTGTGTGTTGGTTACTTCCACCTGGGTTTTGGTCGCATCCGTCTTGAGCCTGGCTTGCATTCTGCAGATTCCGAAATAATCGGCCCGAAAAAAAAAAGCACAAGTGTGTTACGTACTCTAGCATTTATCGTTTCCATCATGTTCATCTGTCGTAGGTTATAAAAACAGAAACCAGAAACGGAACTAAGTAATGAAATAGCATGGCTGACATGGAATTGGGTTCGCGGGCAGCAAGTCAGTGCTGAGCCGTAAACGACACTTTGAAATTAAAGCCCTTAAACCAGGTGACTATTGCGGATTGGATCGGGTCAGGTCGGGTCAGGTCGGGTCAGGTGGCGTCGCGTCGAATGTCGATCGCTTGACTCGTCGCCTCAAAACAAACACGTTTGTTTTTTAGGCGACAAATTGGGCGCAATCGGCTTATGCCACGGTAGCCGCTTTGCGCCTTCAATCTGGCTAGCTGTCCAAGCCGACTAGATCCGATCATCCAATGGCCACCCCGTATTAGGAAGCATTGGACCCCCCCCCCCTTCCTCACTCTCTCTCTCTCTCTCTCTCTCTCTCTCTCTCTCTCTCTCTCTCTCTCTCTCTCTCTCTCTCTCTCTCTCTCTCTCTCTCTCTCTCTCTCTCTCTCTCTCCCTCCCTCTCTCTCTGTCAGTGTTTTAGCACCTGAAGGAGCTTGCACCGAATGCCTCAAGAAAGTTGAGATTGTTTCAGATTATTGTCAGGGCCGTTGGGGGTAATAATGTACTTTGTAAAGCGCGTATGTACCTACTTACATACTAACGCATGTGCGTGCTTATGCGTGAACATGTATGTGTTAATGTGCGTGTGCGTTTCTGTTTGTTTGTGTGTGTTTGTGCGTACGTGTTTATGTGTGCGTTTATGTTTGTTTGTTTGTGTGTGTGTGTGTGTGTGTAAGTATGTGTGTGCGTGTGTTTGTGTGCGTGCGTGCGCGCGCGCAGCATAACCTTGAGAAATATTTGAACCATCCTACACAAAACAGGAACGCCAATTTTTATATTTGGGGCATAACTTGTTTTCTTTATCATAAACTTGGGATTGTATGTAACAACATGTATCTTATTTTTAACAAACGTGTTGTTACTTGCGATTTTGTTTAAGTTCATGATAAAAAAAATAGAATTGAAAAAATCTGCATTTTCAAGCAGGGTGTCAAAATAATGTTTAATAACGCCTGTCACTTCCTAGGTGATCCACACAGTCCACTGAAATGACTAATGAATATATCGCCCGAACGAGTAGGCGATACGTACCTCGCGTGCTGGCAAGCACTGGCCTACTGCAGCTGCTCTACTTTAGAATTACAACGTTCTATATGACATTTTGGCCGTTTTGAGTAATACTGAGACCATGTGGTTAGAACCCAATTGTTCTATCTGTGCTTTCAAAATCGTAACATTATTCGGAGTCGTTGTCAAGATATTCAAAGAATTGCATTTGAAAAAGCTTGACATTTTGTGAAACATTTTTTTAACGACAAATTTCTCAAAACTTGGTATCCAGTAGATAGAACTTTGTAATTCTAGGGAAGCGACTGCTCTACGACACTGACACTAGGTAATGACCGTGGAGCCGGACATATGGAGTGAAATTTCAGAACGGAACTTGATAGATAATCTGCCGGCCTAGGCGCTCGCAACTGCATACGGTCATATGCGTGCGCGGGACCCTGGAAGCATTTTCAGTTTGGAAGGAATTAGTTTTAAATTTTGCACAGGTGGCGACCGAAGCCTACTCTTATCGGTTTTAGGACCACCAAGAGATCTTTAATGCGCGCAAATTGTACACAAGACCTTCAAGATTTTTTCGCCGATTATAACTCCGAAAAGGCTAGATGTTCGATCTTGCCTACCCTAAGAAGATGAGGGATGCAGCTGAAAGACAGCAGTACGATGAGCCAAGGAGTAGCAGTAGAAGAAAGGCAGCAGACAGAACAGGCGCCAAGAGGAGGGGGGAAAGGGGATTTGGAGGGAGGTAGGAA
>NW_004797345.1:48965-51717 GCF_000002075.1 Aplysia californica
CTTTGTGCGTGCGTGTGACTGCTATGGGCAGGTTTGGAGGCTAACACTTAGCGAAAATGACTGACCGTGGCCGCCGTGGTAGAAAGGGGCCGCTTTGAACAGGTTAAAAATCTTCTTTTTTTTAACGCAAGGGTGTAACGGGGCAGTACCTTCTAACACAATTGATCCCAATGGAGAAGTGACCACTAAAGCAAGTTCGATTGTACTTAATATCTTAAAACCCTATCCGTACGCCTTGGAGTCATTTTGCATCCCCTGAGTTGTAGTTTTAGAAAACTTCTAGTTCGAAGATCTCTTTGAAACTTTCAGTATTTCTCAAAAATCAATTCGACAGACTTCTATTCAAAGTGTACGGATCGGATTAACGAGTAACTTTCCTCTTTGCGAAGAGTTCCCCACGTCGTATGGATACGATAGCAAAACACGACGTACGGATAGGGTTAATACATTCTCTGCTTGGGAATAAAAACCTATGTCTTTTGCGTGCAAGATGAAGACATGGCATTTACACTTTAGACATCGTTTGCGTATATGTAAGATAGTTTGCGTAAGACAGTCTGCGTAAGACAGTTTACGTAAGAAGACACTCACGCAAGCGTTAGATAAGAGTTGTGTAACGGACTCATTAAACGAAACCTCAGCGTGAGTATGTGCCAAGGGAGCGAATCTGTTATGAGTTTTAACATTCCTTTCTATTTGCAAAAATAGTGTTGACGAACAATGGTGTTTTGGGGGCATATACGTTACTGGCTCTGGAAAATACGTGATGTTGTTTTTTGTGTTGTTGTTGTTGTTGTTGTTGTTATTGTTGCTGCTGCTGCTGCTGCTGTTTTCGCTGTTGTTGATGTTGTTGTCGTCGTCGATGATGATGATGATGATGATGATGATAATGATGATGATGATGATGATGATGATGATGATGATGATGATGATGATGATGATGATGATGATGATGATGACGATGAAGCCCAAGAGGGACAAAGCGTTAAACATTTTAAAAAGTACTTAAATTGTTCCAAATTCATTTTGATGATGTTTTTACTCACCGGCCCATAGGCAACAGAAAAGGCCCAGCAATAAATGACATGTACATTCACAAATCTGTGGAAAAATTATCTTAAACCCGTGATAAAACGTGTTGAACCTGCGTTCCTTATTTTGTACTTCATAATAAAAAAGATTTCTACGAGACCATTCATTGACTCAGTGTTACACGATATTGGTTTGATACAAATAAAAATGATAATAAATAGCATTTGTATAGCGCATGTTCACGCTCGACAGCAAGCTCTAAGCGCTTTACACTCGTTATTATTACCCAAGCAGACCATAGAACACCCAGAAGCATTCTCAAATTGCCGGGAAGCATACAGTGCAACCAGCTCAAATACTAACAAACTGGCAAAACCTTTCACTGTTTATAGCTGGGAACCCATTCTAACTTGATGAAGTGAGGAAAATTCGTGAGAAGTACCTTTTCCAAAGACACAACGTCGGGTCCCTGACTGGATTCGAACCCACGACCTTACGGTTGCCAGTCTGAAAGCCTAACCATTAGGCCACCAACTCGTACAGATAGGACGTCGGTCTTGACTATGCCAAGATAGGTGTTTTTGCACCCCCATCGACACAAGTAACATAGTTTAGGAGGTGGGCTTCGATCCTGCCTGTCAAGGCCAACCCGGGTTGAGACGGGTACAACACCCCAGCAGAAAGACCGGGATACTCAATCAAAATACTACTCCCCACACGGAGATTCGAACTCGACTTTCCTGCGTGCGTTGGCGAAGTACCTAACTGCTACACCACAGACTACAGACACATGACTGCCAGATGAAAACAATGTGTTGACTGCTCTTAAGAAGCGAGGTATACTATAGTTAATCAAAAGCCGTTCGTTGAATATTTTAACATCCTTGACAGGTGTGGGTGGGGTACAGTGGTACCAGGCAAGGTGTAAAAAGAATGGATCTTGCCATGACCTAATCTGGGGTCGCTCAGGTTATATTATTGGCTGCGCGCCGACGGAAAAGTCAGTCAAACGCGCATATAAAAAGACACCGTGAAAATATAGATACATATATTCAAAAGAATTATACACTTGTTAATGGCGATACTATGTTTGAACTTACTTAACAGTTTGGTAATATCCGTCCTCTTGTACCTCGAGGGCGTCGAGGGGAGAAAGAGCTTTTCATTTTGTCTCTGGCAAGCTGGATGGCGTAGCTGGGTGGAATGCTTGTTTTTGTTTTTGTTTTTGTTTTTGTTATTTTTTGTGGTTTTTCTTTTTTCTTTTGATTTCAAACTAGGTTCAGTCTAGTATTGCAAGTCATGAGATATTGACCATACACTACATTATTATTCTTTTTCACGACTTACACGTAAAGCTGCGCACCTTTTGTCAAATAAGCGGGTTTCGAAAAAAACACCAAAAAAAACAAAAAAACAACAACAACAATGTAATATTTTTTTTAATCCTCATCTCACAAATTTTAGACAACAATTATCTTACCATAGCTAGATATCCTAGATCTAATTCCTGACTTGATTTTCATCAAAAATCGACCTAACCCAATTTTCAAGACACTGATCATCAGTTTTCTTTTTTTTTTTTCTTTTCTTTTTTTATTATTTGTCTCTTTCATTTTTGAGTACCCCAAAACACAATGAGAATATGGAGCTACAGGTCTGTCTGTCTGTCTGTCTGTCTGTCTGTCTGTCTGTCTGTCTGTCTGTCTGTCTGTCTGTCTCC
>NW_004797345.1:54110-55409 GCF_000002075.1 Aplysia californica
AGGCCCTATCTGGTCCCATTTCACTTTGATTACCCTGTCAAACAAGTCAGCCTTCGCCCCTGAATACATGTATTGTTTATGTGTTCCAATTACATCTGTATTACAATCAGAGCTTGTCTTCGTTAATCGGGGTCGAACTTTAAAAAATGTCATAATGATAATATTATGATATTATAATTATGGTATCATTTTTATAACCCCTAGTTTAGAGAAACACAGACAATCTCTGCGAGCTTTCATGGTAACTCAAAAATATTTTGAAACGACATTACTTCTACTTTACTCTAACAGTTGTTACAATATTTGGGCAATGCAAGGAGGCTAGTGTAAGAGAAGGATCAAATGAAGGGAATAAAATAAACGTACAATGTAACTGAAACGATTTAAGTCAACGCAAATATGTCTAGTCATCCATACATTTTTTGCAAGTTCTGATAAGTTTTCCATCTATATAACACACATTGGAAAAAAGCTTAAAAACCCATTTTCAAAATGTTCCAATTGAGAAGCGTCAGATACTTCATTTGAAATATTTTCTATATTTTATTTCCAAAAGTCATGTGGAAAAATAATTTGTGTCCCTTCAAATGCCCTTTTCTCAGAAGTCTGTGTTTCTCACAAAATATGCTGAAATCGGTCAAAAACCCAAATGTTTTTATGACTTAATACTGTGGAATGAAGGGAAGTAAAAAGACTTTCATTATGGTAGTGTCAGTTGAAAATATTAATAACATGTAAGGCAACGTGATGAAATAAGGCACCCGTCAAAATAATGCAATCGAAGTAAACAACATTTTTCTTCCTAATTTGGGAATTTGTATCGAATTTTTGTTTTTTGGCTCTACAGCTTCCGTGTCCATTAAAGAACACATTTCTGAGTGGATTTTACCGAAAATCGTTGATCAAAAGCACACACAAAAATATAAATTTGTAGTTTCCGAGGACACTGAAGCTACAGAAGTCACAAAATTTTGGCGGCCGTTTTCTAGCTAATTTTACTTCTGAAACTTGGCTACCCCCACCTTCTTCAATCGCAAAAGATCTTGAATGCTATTCAAGATAAAGGAGTATTTTTTCCGCCAAATGCAAGACAAGTTTAAAAGCTTAAAGACGATATTATGAACGCCATATACCAACAAAAAAAAACCCATGAAAAGCGCCTGATTTCGCCGCGTCGGGACACAATATGTTGTTTTCCCAGGCACTATAAACACCCTCCCCCCTACTCACACATCCAAACACAAACACACACACATACATACGCACACACACACACACACACACACACACACACACACA
>NW_004797345.1:56803-59303 GCF_000002075.1 Aplysia californica
CCCCCCCCCCCTTTCCACCCACTCAAATAAGACGGATTGTTCATTTTCCCCCTTGCTGAACCAAACTGTACATCCAGGAGTCATGTGAAAGACTTTTTAACAAACAAAAATGGACAAACAAAACGAGGAATTAACGACATACCGACACTAGGCTACCGGTAAACGTTTTTATGCACCCATCAGCACAGCTCTGATCATGTAGAAGGCAGGCTCCCTTGGCCCCACCTGTCTTTCAAAGCTACCATCACAGGAGCAAGATACTGCATCCAGTCTGGAAGAAGGAAATGCTTTTAAAGAAATTGTAATTTCAAAAAGACATCCACACTCTGGAATTGAATTGACATCTCGTGAGGGCCACCAGTGGAAAAACCGGTGTCTGGGGTGGAGGGGTTATGGGCGCTTTGCTGTTGCATGCTGTAGACTCGTGGGGAAAAATTTGATCGAGCATCTCGGTCTTTCAGCTGTGATATTGTATCCCTCTCAGCCCGGGTTGCCTCTAACAAGACAGGATTGAAGCTTGCTTTCTTCATAATAATCTAAATTGTGTGTAGGGGGGGGGGGGGGCGTGTAAAAACTCTTAGATCTTTTTTAAAAAATCTTAGATCTAATTTCGCCCTATCCGTACGCCCTGGGGTCATTTTGTACCACCGGGGTTGTACTCTTCACATTTCAGAATACATCTAATCCAGTATGAAGATCTTCTTGAAACGTTCAGTATTTCTCAAAAAATCATTTTGAGAGACTGCTATGCACAGCATACGAATCGGATTCACGGGGCAATTTACTCTTTGAGAGTGATGGCACAGAGTTCCCCTTACCGTATGGATATGATATAAAACACGACGTACGGATAGTTTTAAAAAAAGAAAATAGCGGGAAAACCGATACGTTCCTATTGCAACCACGATACCGCAGGCGTCGATATGACGTACTCTCTGGCGAAGACAAGGCAGCTGCCCTAGCAACAGATACGACCAACAATCTGGAGAAGACTGAAGAGGGATGTTCCCGTAGCTGGCCAAACATTACGCTACACCTGGGCCTGAGAGCCGCATTTTTTTGTTTGTCATACAATCTACGCTCGTGTCTGTGTGGCTCCCACAATGTGAATAAACAAAGGGGAGATTTTCCCAACCCTGCATTTACAAAACAAAACAGCAGAAGTTTGGGAGATGAACAGTCCGTTGTATGTGGGGGGGTTTTGTCGTTGCTTTTTTGTTTGTTTGTTGGTCTATTTTGGGCTTTTGGGGGGGGGGGGTTGTGTGTTGTTGTTGGGGGTTTTTTTGGGAGGAGGGGGTTGGGGGGTGGTACATTTTACTTCATTTTTCCTATTTTCATGTACTGATAATCTCACTCTTACACCAAAGATTGTTAACACAACTATGTAAACCCCTAAAAATGTCGTGGGCAATTTATGTACAATATAATTAGATGTCACCAACGAATCATTATTTTGGTCGTTCATTTAGATAGGTACATGCATTAGCAACATGTGTTCAAGTGCTGCTATTACCTTATTTCGCTGCTGCTGGCGGTTCAAACGTTTTGTCTCGTTTCCTAAGACAAAGATTTCTTTGGAATTAAATATGTTATAATTAGTAGTATTTATAACCTCTTTGTTTTGAACAAACTTTTATTTTTGTTATTTTTGTATGCAAGATACGTCAAAAATAATATCAATATTTACAAAGGTATAGAGTCTACATGTCACCACGGGCACTGTGCAAAGAGTTTGTAGATTGGGGCCGACACTTTTCGGAGACGTCTCCGGCGAGCACCCAGGAACTATTCGGAGACGCACTCCCGCACACAGATGCACTGCTTTGGGGGGCAAACTGCGTATTATTTGCAGCAGATCACACATATAGCCTCTAAAACATTCGCAAATCAATTGTTTTCAAGAAAATTTCACAAACTTAACTGCAAAATATCAAATTATGGGTTAAAACAGTAACCCCCAGATTGTTTCACTTGGTCTAGTAGAGGCACAAAGCATTTTCATTGGTGCACTTCCGTTGGAGTCGTCTCCGAATAGACACTGCGGTACATTGGGTCAAACGAAAGAATATCCCATTCTGAAATAATATGCAATGTTTACATACTTTGAAAATGTCACATGACACGTCAACTTTTCACGTGATCTGTGTCGTTTTTCTAACGCGATACAGAGAGACAGACAAAATTACACATAGAGAGAAAGAAGGAAGGAAAGTGAGAAGTAAAGAGGGAGAGAGAAAGGTAGGGGGGTAAGATGAGAGGGAGACAGACAGACAGGTAGGTAGAGAGACGGGGACATATAGAAAACATACTATGCACGTACAGCTTGTGTCGCAGAAATATGAAGTCCCGATGTGATGTAACGTGTCGATAGTTGATTGTGGCATAACTCACTGATTCCCGTTCATTTTTCATTGATATGGTTGTACTCACTGTGAGTTTTAGGGGGGGGGGGGCGACATCTGAAGGCTACCTCGCTTATTAGTAGATCAAATTTTACCAA
>NW_004797345.1:64303-67313 GCF_000002075.1 Aplysia californica
TGGGTATTTGTATCTTTGATCTAAACGTATTCGTGGACACACCTAACCCCACTGGCGTCTCAGGTGTAGCAGTCAGGCGCTTCGCCGCCGACGTACGCGGAAGACATGAGTTCGATTCCTAAGAGAGGAAACTCTTTATCGAGTAGGCATATCTTGATCTTTCTGCCTGGATATTGTATTCTTCTCATCCCGGACAGACCCTGGTTGGCAGGGCCGAAGCCCGCCTCCTTTACTTCTAAGCCGTGTCCGTCCACTTCAGGATGTAGCCCTCCAATGACTCCATTTTGCATCAGCTTTTTCCTTGTCATTGTTGTACCCGTCCACCTCCTTTTTTTTTGGGGGGGGGTGTAAGTGTGTTTTGCGCGGCGTTAACAACTGCTTAAGGTCATATGAGCGCACGGAAGTCAAAAAAACATTTTCAGTTTGGTAGAAATAACGTGCGCAATTTGCACATGGGACTACCAAGATTTTTGCCCTTATCCGAGAAGGGTCCGTATTAGATCTTGCCTACCATAAAATCAGGGGTGTGAATGGAAGACAGCAGTCAAAAGGAGCCAAGGAGTAGCAGCAGAAATGCTGCGGAAAGAGTCAGGAGCCCAGATGAGAGGGCAAAGGAGAGAAAGAGGAGGGGGGTAGAAAGTGGAGACGAAAGCAGTCGGCATAACATGCTTGAAAAGCAGGAAAGGAGGTGAAAGGAGAAAATTTCAGAGAAGAAAACTTTCCGCCACTGTCAGGTTTCGAACCCTGGACCTATTGCATGAGAGACGAGCACCGTAATCTCTAGATCACGAGACCCCCCCCCCCCCCCCCCCTCCCTCCCTGTCCGCTCTCTGGTGTCATCTTGCCAAATTTCTTGCTGATCTTCCTCTTATTCTTTTTCTGTTCTTAGTCTTTATTCAGCAGATATTTTGTCCATCTGTTATCTTTCACACTACCGATATGCCCAGCCCATTTCCATTTTTGTCGGAGTATTGATTTGGAGATATCTCCCACTCCTGTTTTCTGTCGTATATGTGTGTGCTTTATTTGATTTTGTATTCTTATATCCAGCCTCTTCCTTTACATTGCCCTCTGCGTTCTACTTATTATTAATTTTTGTTCAAAATATTTCTGACAAAATGCCAGGTTTGACACCCATTGCTCACTACTGGAACAAGGCACTGGTTGAAAAGTGTTTGTTTAATGATGTAATCGGTAGATTTTTATCTGTAAATATTTTTTTTAACTTTCAAAATAACTCCAAGCCGAATGTATCTACTACTGCTCACATCAGTTTTGTTTTGTTTTGTTTGGTGTTGGGTTGTTGTTTGTTGGGGGGGGGGGGGGATTTCTTCTCCTTTCTTATTGTTTGGCTGATGTATATTTTCTGTCACTTTTCAATACTCTTGTTTTCTACAGCAACCGGTTTGTCGCTGTTGTACTTCATTCTGTCCATGTATTATAGTTTTATCTTTGTGGATTCTCATCATCATCCGGTGCCTTGCCGACTGGCGTGGGCGATCATGGACCTCCACTTCCATCTGTCTTTCGAAGCAGCAATGGTGTCTGTTGTTCTTGCTGCTCCCAGCCATGTTGTCATCTTGTCCAGTATCTTTTCCCTCTGTCTGCCTCTACCTCTCTTTCCATCAAACTTTCCTGTTGTTACAATGTTCTCTAATGCTTCTTTCCGCATTGTGTGTCCGAAAAAATTTGCCTGTTTTTCTTATATTCGTGATAAGTTGTTTTCTATAATTTGTGGATTCTAATGCCTACTTTTTCCGCTCTCAATATTTATGACGTTGATAATGTCGTAATTAATTTCCATTCGTAGGTCATTTTCAGCGCAAAGTGCTCACTTCCTATATTATGATCTAAATTTTGTTGATGGGGGCGTAAAAAAAACACTTATATTAATTTTTTTTAACGGTTGTCCCCAGGCTATGCCCACCCGCTTCAACAAAGGCGTTCTGTTCAATGCAGGCTTCCTGGAAGCTCTCAAACTGGGCGATTTCGACTGTTTTATCCTGCACGATGTGGACATGATTCCACTCAATGACGCAAACACGTATCAGTGCAGGTCGGACGGACCAGTCCATTTTATGGCAGGGGTGAACAAGTTCCATTATGGGTCAGCTTCTTCGTTAATCGTTGCTATAATTTATAATATACCATGCGGGGTGAAGTGGAGAGGAAGGGTGGCTTGTGGGGGGGGGGGGGTTGTCAACTGTTACTGTATACAGCCATCATCATTATTGCCTTTCTCACCCTGCACCAGGGTATAGGCCACGGAGAAACACTTTCCAACTTTATCTATCCTGGGCTAGCCTCTTGATGTTATTTCTTGTCTTCCCACTTTTCTGTACATCAATTTCTGTGATTCTTCTCCCTGTTCCACGCGGTCTTCCCCTTGATCTTTTACCCTGTAGATTCCAATCCAACACTTTCTTTGCTATGCAGCTGCCTGACTTTCTGAGAGTATGTCCAATCCATCGCCACCGCCTTCTTCCTACCTCATCTCTGACTGGAATATGTCTTGTTTTCCCTAGCACTGTATACAGTAGGTGTTGGGTTTTGTCTTTTCGTCTTAACTTCATGGCTACAACTCAACGAGTGCGCCACATTGTTGCGCGCATAAGACTCAAATTGAATCACCAGTAGGAATAATATTTATCGAGTATCTCAGTCTTTCTACTGGGTCACAGTGTGCTTCCTAAGTGACACACATGTAAATTGTGTCGATGGAGGGGTGTGAAACGCCTACTTGATACGACGTGGCACCTTCACGAGTCCGAAGAAATAGCAGCGTCCAGACAACAACCAGCTCAATAGATTAGAACCGGCACAGACTCGAATTATAATATCCTAAAACGTGCATGCACTGTCATGGCCATGGCCACTGCTCTTTGCTTTCTGTATTAACTTCTGCTGCGAAGCGTGTGCACCATGGCCGCCCAAATGAAGGGCAAAGCACAGCACCAGTGTCGCTATAGTTCTTCTTCTTCTTCTTCTTCTTCTTCTTCTTCTTCTTCTT
>NW_004797345.1:67491-69158 GCF_000002075.1 Aplysia californica
TATCTTTGTCCTCTGCTTTCCTCAGATTATCACCCATCGTCTTTCCTGTCTACTCTTTAATGTTGTCCTCCCATCTCCTTCTCTGCCTTCCTCTCTTTCTCTTTCCTCGTACGGTTCCTTATAGGGTTGTTTTGGCAAGTCCTGTTCTATTTATAGAGTGCACGGAAGCCGCCAGATACCTAACCGATCCTCCAGTGAACACCGCTATAACCTTTAGCTCCTGGCACTTCATTAGGTTCTGAACGGAGTCAAATGGTGTACTCTATGGTGAATCGTAATTACGTCATAGTGCATAGTCTAGAATAATATTGTAATACAAGGCAATGGGAAAGTCATACTTTATTTTAGACTCAGTATTCAGGATCGGACACACAGGTTAATTGCATTTATGTACACATAGCTGCTGAAAACATGTCCGCCAGAGACCTGCCTATGCAACGTTGCACCCATAACCTCTGGACATCTTGAAAAAACGCTCAAAAATTGATGCCCATTTGTCCAGTGGACTCGATCTACAGAACCAGGTCAGATCATATAATGGCGCTGGCCTGTGCACACGGTATTATTGTGATCAACAAACCATGGCAGGAAGGACCTATAAGACACCTCCTTAGGTCGAACAGACTACTTCTGCGTATTAGTAGTAGTAGTAGTAGTAGTAGTAGTAGTAGTAGTAGTAGTAGTAGTAGTAGTAGTAGTAGTAGTAGTAGTAGTAGTAAAGCAGCAATAATGATCCGATGGGCATAATAATAATAGCAATGCCTTAGGACAAGGCGAGAGTCAGTGAGAAAAAAACTCTTCTGTTCTGTCTCCCAAGATTGTCTTACTCGTGGCTACTGGGCGGTGTCCTGGGCTTCACAAAGGACCAGTACAAGGCTGTCAACGGATTCTCCAACCTCTACTTTGGCTGGGGAGCTGAGGACGACGACATGTTCTTGAGGTATTGTATTTTTCTTCTTTTTTTTTTTTTTTTTTTTTTTTTTTTTTTTTTTTTCCAAAACACGGGTACAGGTCATAGTAACCTGGATAGGAACTGGTTTGTAGAATTAGAATGACAGGAAATTAATTGTTTTGTTACAGAAAGGTCCCCGAGAAGCAACTTTCAACTACTTGAGAATCCTTTTTCCTTTAAAAAAATAGAATTTAATAGATTTTCACATTTAAACATTGTTTAAATTTCTTCACATTAAAACATCTTTTAGATTTCTTCCTTGCTCCCTTCCTTTCTGTCTTTTGGTCCCATTGGTATTGTCTTTCGTTCTATATATTATACTCTGTTTTTATTTTGCTTTCTGTTTCTCATACCTTCTTTGATTTCTTTTCTATGTCGACACCAATACTTTCTTTTCTATTTTTAGACCTGCATTTTTGGTGGGGTGGGGGTAACCTTTTCCTTACCTATTTAATTAATATTCCTACTTTTTCCTTCTTTTCTAGTTTTGGCCCCATGAGTGCCTCACTTTTTCTTCTTTTTTCTGCTATTTCTTGTGTACGTTTTTTTATTTCCTTCCTTTTTATTTCTGCTGAGCTCATCGTAATATCGGTTCTGCTTCTATTTAGGCGTCAATGGCATGAATTCTGTTGCTCTCTCTCTCTCTGTCTCTGTCTCTGTCTCTGTCTGTCTCTCTCTCTCTCTCTCTCTCTCTCTCTCTCTCTCTCTCTCTCTC
>NW_004797345.1:70245-71873 GCF_000002075.1 Aplysia californica
TATACTATACTACTACTACTACTACTACTACTACTACTACTACTACTACTACTACTACTACTACTACTACTACTACTACTACATCATCATCATCATCTCATCAACTCCGTGCCAAATGGTGTCTTTTTATTTTCCCTAACCGTCCCTGTTCACACACATCAGACTCAAGAAAAAACGGATGGACTATCACAGGAAGGGCAAAGACGTCGGCCTCTACGACATGATTCGCCATAGCCGGGACAAAGGGTGGGAACCCATAAATTCCAGGTAGCCACCATTACCATTAGATCTATCAACATTACCATTATATCTACCTTCAGCACCATCACCACCACCACCAATACTATCATCACCACCACCACCACCACCACCGTTACCATCACTGCTACCACTAATATCATTACTATTGCCATCACCATCATCACCATTACTATCACCACGACCTCCACTTCAAACGTTAAAAACAACAACAAAAGCAACAATATTGAAATAACAACAACAACAACAACAACAACAACAACAACAACAACAACAACAAAAGAAAACATCCTTTACAGTATAGTATCACAAATGACAACAACAACTGTAACAACAACAACAACAACAACAAAGGCGACAACAAAAAACGACCTCAGCAATAACAAAAACAACAACAGAATAACAACAACCAGTGCAACAACGAAAAAACAACCCCAACAACCTCAACAGAAAACTTCAACAACAACAACAACAACAACAACAACAACAACAACTACAATAATAATAATAATAACAACAACAACCATAGAAAATAACCTCAACAGTAAACAACAACAACAACAACAACAACAACAGAAAACAGCCTCAACTGTAAACAACAAAAACAACAACAACAATAACTACAACAACATAAAACAACCTCAACAGTAAACAACAACAACAACAACAACGGGTTGTTTCTCCCCCCAGATTCTCCATCACCCACTTCAGTACTCGTAGAATCGACGATGATGGCCTCAACACCGCCGTGTACTCACGCACCAGCCTGAGACAGCTGCCTCTGTATACGTGGATCAGAGTCTTTGTCGACATGAAGCAAGTCTATGAGGCAAGTGGTGGTAGTTGTGATGATGATGATGATGATGATGATGATGATGATGATGATGATGATGATGATGATCATGATGATCATGATAATGATGATCATGATAATGATGATAACAATGGCAACATTTAGGATCTTTTTACCCCTTATTCTTACCTATTAAATCTTTTCTACCTAGTAAATGTCGTATTGAACCTCTTACTTTTATGATCTTCCAGAAAGCACCCGAGTACATGAAGGACGTGATAGAGAAGGCGAGTCGAGAAAACGCTGCACTGTTGAGTCCTGGGTCTGTGGAAGATCACTGAGAACCATAGATCATGTTTTACGTTCAAATAATGATGGTATACTCACGATTGCATGTTCGAAAATTCGAAAAATATCGAGTTAAGATGGAGCTATTCAACTACATCCCCATTCCCATTACATACATGTGTATACATATGTGCGCCGGCACACTCTCTCTGTCTCTCTGTCTCTCTGTCTCTCTGTCTCTCTGTCTCTGTCTTTCTCTGTCTTTCTCTCTCTCTCTCTCTCTCTCTCT
>NW_004797345.1:73147-74755 GCF_000002075.1 Aplysia californica
TATGTGTGTGTGTGTGTGTGTGTGTGTGTGTGTGTGTGTGTGCCCGCGTGTGTGAGTGGACGAAGGCGTTTATGTGTTGAATATAGAAAGAGAAGAGAAACAGTGTAAGAAGGAGAGTAAACTTAGATGTACATGTACTGTAAAACTACGATAAGCCACTGTTCACTTCCACTTTTTAAAACGTCTTTATGAGACTGTTCTATGTATGTGAGATGATAGCGACAATCTTTATTGAAAATACACCCTATTATCGTTGCGTCTGTGTTCTTCATTGATTGTTGTTTTTTGTCATTTTGTCAGCGTAGTACCCAATTAAACAAAGAAAATTATGTCATAAAATGGCTGCCTACCTAACTAACTACCTACATACACACTTAGCTACCTACATACCTACCTACCTACCCACCTACTTGGCACTTGCAACAGAGTCAAGTCATATTGTTAGTGCCTAAGATCAGAGGCGTTACTAGAAAGTGACATACAAAGAACAGGAGAGATAGTGGCAAAAGATGCTTTGCAGGACAGAAGGACGGCGGCACAAAGGAGGACATGATAAACAGACTCGGTGAGGCAAGATCTGTACACAGAAGCGTGATCAACATCTGGAAGTCAGGACAGTTCAGCATACAAACCAAGTTAAAGCTGAATAACAGCTGCGTACTATCCACACTCCTATATGAATCTGAATGCTGAAGGATGACTGATCATGATCGTGCCGAGCTATCTTTTTTTCATACATATTACAACCAGCTTACGCCAAATCCCCCGAATCATCTGGCTCGACAAGATTTCCAAAGCAGATCTTTTACGGAAATGTAGGCAAGAGGACATGACCACCACAATAAGAAGGAGAAGATGGAGATGGATTGGGCATGTTCTAAGAAGAGAACCAAGCTCTATTGTAAAGACTGCCCTCCACTGGACACCCGAAGGACATTGCAAGAGGGGCAGACCCAGAGTGACCTAGAGACGCATAGTAGAGTCTGAAATGAAGTCCTGAAACCATTCGTGGGGGACGTTGACCAAGATGGCCCAAAACAGACAGAGCTGGAGATCCGTTGTTGCTGCCCTAAACGCCAGATGGCGTGACGAGTAGTAAGTAAGTAGGACAGGAGGAGCAAAACACACTAGAGCGCCCGCCAACCGATCATTTAGGAGGCTGGCTTCAACTCTGACGTGTCACGCGCCGGCAACCAGCAAAATATCTTGTGGTGCCGAAACAGGTTACTGGGCTGGTTGTTTTGTTGGGGTTTTTTTTAGGGGGGGTGGTCTGTTTTGTCTGTTTGCCTACAATGATCATCACAGATGGTTATACAATGTCCGTAGCTGCTCTTCTGTAATCTTTTTAAAAAGTACAACATGCCTATGCAGTATACAGTTTTTACCATTTTACAAGAGAACCAAAATAACTGAATATTGTTTCCAAGAAAACAAAGTCTTTGCAAACACCACCAGTCAACATTTTCAGAAGTATAATTTTGAAAATAATTTCTTTATGATCTTTAAAAACAAAAGTTATTTTCTTAATAACAGCTTTCGGGGATATATTCTGGGCTATCATAAAAGCTTCATGTTATACTGTACTTTAAAAAAATGACAACATTGCCA
>NW_004797345.1:75617-130419 GCF_000002075.1 Aplysia californica
ATGCAAGCACACACACACACACACACACACACACACACACACACACACACACACACACACACACACACACACTTCCAAATGCATAGCCAAGATAAAGAGGACTCTTTCTTCGGGGATAGAAAAAAGCTACCCTTTGTGTTAAAAGAAGCCTCATATTATTTAACTCATATATTTGAAAACTAAATAAGAAAGTATATAGATCTATATATAGATCTACTAAACGGCCCGTTCCAGTGCAATTTCCATTGCCGCCATTATAATAACACCAAGATTCGCCACTCTAAGTACTAACAACCTTTATTATAAATATTATAGCATCCTCTGTTTCCAGTTAATTCACAGTGACTGGCGGTGAATCAAGGACAATAAAAATAGATCTAGTAATAGAATACCGGGTAGTGACGGTAAGAACATTTTCTTCTCTAAAATGTTATCCTATCGCCTCCTTTCTTGCTCTCTAGCAATGTTCTGTCGTCTACCTTCGTCTCCATTTTCTCCCCTCACCCTTCACCTCCTCTGCCCCTCTGGGCTCCTGACTCTTTCTGTAGCCTTCTTACAGCTACTCCTATCCTTGGCTCGCCTTCTTTCTGCTGTCTTTCAGCCACACCCCTGATTTTCTGGAAGTGCGAGAGCCGTTAAACACTTACCAAATAAAAATAATCATGATAATAAATCTACATCTAATATAAGTATTACCTAAGGCAGACCTTATAGCATTCTGAAACAATCGCAACTTCCAGGGGGGAAACATGCACTGCAAGCTTCTATATTTTTATTGGCGCTAAAACATTTACATACCGGCATACTGACCCAAAAAAGTTGTTGTTTGTGGCCGGGCACCCATTTTCACCTGAGCAAAGTGAGGAAAATTTGGGCAAAGTGTCTTTCTCACGGACACAACGCTGGGCCTGGGCTCGAACCCCCGAATCCGCAACCTCACGATTACGATTGAGTCCGGTTTCCAAAGCACTAGATTTCCGACCCCAGCATAGAGTATACAGGCTTCTGCTGTATTTTGGTCACTGTCTAAGCCCAGCACATAAAGGGTTTGACTTTGTTCCTCCGTTGAAGAATAACTTAATTTCGTTGTCGTTCTGTGTGTCATGGTTTATTGAATTGTTCCTCCTTCAACTCAAGACGGCCCCATCATGCACGGTCGAACAAACCATTTGCCTTTTATATTTATTATTCATACTTTATCATAGGTCTATTATTTATGAGGTGGAAATAAAATTTCACTGCAACTTTAAAGACCCAGGTTTGTCCTTGTAAATCCCTATTTATCTGTTCGTTCCCGGGGAAAAGGGGGTGGGGTATGTCTATAGATACGATGCATATTTAACCTCTTTGATTGACACTCATCTTTGGCAGCATTAAGAAATTTTAATGTAAGCCAATACGTACGGTTGTTGAGAACAATGCACATTAGAAAAGCCAACGGGGGGGGTAAATCCCGTGTCCCGATTTTGGTGCCAATACTTCTTATAGTTACGTGAAAATGTGCTAACACAGTACAAAGTGTTATGCTTCAAGGAAAACAAAACATGAAAAATAAATCATGATGATGATGATGATGAAGATGATGATGGCGATGTACCGATCTTATGTTGCATTGTTGGAAGTGATGTGCAAATTAAACTAGCTGTTAATGTTTTTCTTCGTGTGGTGCTTAAACTCACACGGGGGTCGTTAAAGTGATGACATGATTGGTCATAGGTGAGTTGTATGGCTGCCCTACTTCTTTATCAGAATTTCAAAACAGTTGAAATTAAGGAGTGTGGCCAGTAATCTTTGTAATATTTTAAAAGTCATTACAATTGCGTTCAGTTTTTTTTTAAAGGGAAAAAAAGATGAACAAGTCAAGGATAATTAACGTGTGTATTTTCAGGGTATCGCTCTCTGCATTCGTCACAATGGCACATCGGCTGTGATCGTCGGAGCATGTAGAAAGCCTGAAAAACCCTGCCCAGTCGACCAGAGATCCCAGAATTGGTCGTTTTTCTTAAAATGAAAGCAGCAGCTAACGGAGGTTAAAACAGTCTGGAAGAACCATTGATCATTATACTTCCTCTGACGGGCATCATGATGATTATAATAATAATATTGTGATATAGCAATAATGTCTTTTTCAGTCAGACAAACCAAGGTCGATTATCAACTTCTTTCAGTCTCTCGGACAAGGCACTGACGTCAATGCGGTTCGGTGCTTCGCTGTCGCCCACAGAAGACCCGAGTTCGATTCCCAAGTGGGAAGAGTTTCTATTGAGTGTCTCTGTCTTTCTATGGGATTTAGTGGGTCTACGAGTATCAATACACTACACACCACTCTCGGCCCGGCGTTGCTCTGCACAAGCAGGGTAAAAGCCCGCCTCCCAAACGATCTATAACTGTGTTGATTGGAGTGTAAAACACCTAAATTTGAATTTATATTAAGAAAATCCTTCTTCTTGTTCAAATTCAAGCCTTTGGGTTCCCAAATAAAGAGTATTGCGCTGAGAGGAGTGTTGGCCTCTGCTCTATCTATGCGTTGTGCCACGCCCACGCCCCGCCCTCTCTCTCAGATGTTAAACACTGTCATCCATAGGCTTATATCGGTTTGGCAGACAAGTAAGTAAACATACAAGTTGTACAAAATCGTCGTCATTAAACATAATTTGTTTAAAGTTTTTGCCTTGTTGGCTTTCGTGTGCAAAAGATCTTTGATTAGATCCAAATCTTGTTCATCACGACCCACTTCGCGTCACACTAAGTTTTATTACGTGTCTGGGGATGATCGGGATCGAGGTCAAAGATCATCATGGATCGCAGAGAGGAAATGCCGAATTGGAATAGCTAACTAGTTCGTTGTCACCAACCCTTTTGGGTCAGTAGTTTTTATAGCCCCTGATATTAATGCTTTTTTACTTATGACAATTTATTATGCTACAAATTTCAAAACTAAGGCACTATTTTTATCTCTACATTGAAGTAATAAGATTAGCAAAAGATCTAGGTGAATCGCGAAAAAATCCTGTCTCATGATGGGTTCTTATTCAAGATGGCGTACCACTTCCCTCAGTTGGAACTGAAGGTAGCATCATTCATTCGTGCGTGAAACTCTGTTTTCACTTTTCGTTGATCTATTTCATTTAGTTGGATATGTTTGTACATTATTTTTAAGTTACTGTCTTAAAGCGTTGTATACTTTGTGTGGTTTGTTAGATCTGTTAACATTCCATTCTGGAGTTCTATTTCTTGATCTTACTCTTTCACATCATCCTCATAAATTCATGAGTAATCCAAGACTGCTGTACTGTAACTGTAGTGTATAGGCCAGAGTCAAGAGTTCTAGAGGCTAGAACTAGACTCTAGAATAGTGAATGTCTTAGTTGCCCGGACTGCAATGGTTATTGGAGACTGACTTCAATTTTTTTTCATGCAGTCTGAGTTTACCTAGATCTCAAGAGAAAAATGCCTGAATGTTGACACAAGAACTGAAGTTGAAGTAGACTCGGTGATCTTATACTTTAGCCTAGAACTAAAGTGACTTTAGCAAGTTAAATTCTTCTTTTGACTGTTGAGGACTTCCGAAACGAGTGACCACTATTAGATCTAGATCTAGATCTAGATTCTATATCATCAAGATTATACTCAATGACTTCCAAAATCATGATGGAAGACCGAAAAATACGATCTGTTCATGATGACAAAATTGGCCACCTCTATTCTCACCCGGAGTGAGAATAGTGCAGGCGAGTCTTGTGGCTATTCTCACCCGGTGCGCGTTCACCAAATTTTGCGTTCACCCTAAACCACAGAATTCTACACTGTGATAACAGAAAAATTGTAGAATTCTGTGCCGTGAACAAACGTTCCATTACAACTGTAGCCTACTAAAAGCGTACAATTTTGTCTGTGGGCAGTGGAGAGAGAGAGAGAAAGAGAGAGAGGAGTAGCGCGAGAATTTCCAGGCAAAACAAAATGGCAACCCGCGTAGTTCGGCTCGATTCGAAAAGTTAAATAGCCGTAGCATCTTTGTAGACAACCAAATTAATTTACTTTTGTGTTTTAACATCATTTTTTAACTTTGTTTTGGTCAATTTGATCGTCCACACCGATGGACAGTATTCAGAAAGAGACAGAGAGAGAGAGAAGAGGGGAGGAGTTGATCTTGCGAGAACTTCCGAACGGGTGAGAATAGCCACTTTCGACAAAATTACGGTAGTTTGCGCATTTTTAGGCCCAGTTCAAAGTTGGGGATTAGAAGACTTTGGGAATTTAACGTGCGAAAGTATAAGATCACCGCAGACTCTAGAGTAGAAAAAGTTGAGGCCTAGATCTAGATCTAGATTTCTAGAGATTGTTAGATCTAGAATCTAGATCTAGATCTACATAATATATCTAGATGTAATTATATCTTAGATCTAGATCTAGATTTAGATCATCTACATCTAGATCTAGATCTAGAATTTATTTCCAGTCGGTGTTAGGGTTAGGGCTGGGGATAGGGGTAGAGGTGTTGTTGGTCGGCGGCCCTCTGCGGAACTCCTACTTCTCCTATCAAGATTTTATTAAGACTTTAAGTGTTTTAAAATGTAGTCAGCATGGCATACACAACAATGCCACAACAACGGCCTCCTTCGTGTGAATATTTCCCTTCGCTTTCTCATTTTCTTCCATTTATTTGTTAATTCTCCTTAGAAAAAGAAAAATATTGTGATGACAAAGCCTACCTTCAACAAAACAGACTGCGTTCATCTCTTACTCTATGTCATCATTGCCTTTCTCACCCTTGATTTTGGGTGCCACGAACAAACACTGCCTTAAGTCTAGACAAATTGGACTTTCTCACCAATATTTCTGCTGGGCTAACCATTTATTAATCTTGCAAAAAGATTGAATAAAAGTACTGCGCAAGTTGTAAATGCAGTGGCACTAACCGCGCTTCCTTTTTTTTTCCGAATTGCAAGTTCTTTGTGTGTGTTTTTAATTGCCCTTTAACTTTACTGTGATCTCCAATGATGACCCCAGGAGTATTGAGTATTGGAATTTTGATAGATAGTAACTGGATGGAAAAGAGAAAGGATGAATAGAAGGCCTAAGATTTTCAGGGTTAGGCTAAAAAGAAAGGGTCAAGAAGACGAGTGTAGGGGTAGGAAAGTGGTTGTTGGGGCCAAAACTGTATTTTCATTTTTAAAAACACTCACTGTCTCATCATTATAATTAACTCTATCTGTACAAAATTGCAGTAGTGTTGGACTGCTGGTTTTCTGTTGCAAAGGATCCGTACTTCCCTGTGTTGGATAAGTTCAGTCTAATTACAGTAGCTCCTGTAGTACTTTTAAAGTTTTAAAAAAATTTATTAAAATTAGGTACCTTCCAGATTGCACACTTTGTACTTTGTACATTCGGCCATTGTCCTTCCATTTCAGGTCTGTCCCAATTCGTCACTTGTTGCAAATTGGCCAAAATCTGGTTCACAATAGCAAAAGTGTCCTCTTACTTACTTTCTTTCATTCGCTTAAATTCTGCCTGTCTATCTTTTGATTTTCGCCGCAGCTGGAAAATTAAATGTGGAAGTGATGCTCTGTAGATGTGTATAGGACGTTCAAACGCAAAAATGGAGGAAAATTTAATTAGGGTACACATTAGGTGATAGTATTGTCAAGATTAATTTCTGTATTTGCCTACTGTAAAGTCAATGACAATGGTGCAAGCAGCGATGACAAACTCAATATAATAGTGGCAATGGGAAGGGGAACTTGCTTTTAAACGTTGCCAGCAAAGAGAAAGAAATTAGTGAAGAAATCAGATAAAACTGTTACAACATGACATGACAAACTCTTGGTGAATAAATGGGTACATTATTTTATTTTTTAAA
This sequence comes from Aplysia californica, assembly GCF_000002075.1. Taxonomy (NCBI): domain Eukaryota; kingdom Metazoa; phylum Mollusca; class Gastropoda; order Aplysiida; family Aplysiidae; genus Aplysia; species Aplysia californica. The sequence continues at coordinate 81,478 of NW_004797345.1, forward strand.
GGCTGCTGGCAATTTCGACAAACAAGCTCTCAATGCCATTAGAGCTCTTTCAAAGGCTGAAAAAGATTTTTTTTAGATCCCCTGTCCCAGACCCCAAGCATAGAATTTACTTACTTTTATGCTTTGTTTAATCATGAAAAATGGTGTTGGGGGGGGGGGGTATAATTGAGAGTTAAAAAGCTGAGGAATATAAAATATGTGAGGCATCATGGTGAAATCAGGCGCTTGTCAAAATAATGAAATGGAAGAAACTGGCTTTTTTCTGCCAACTTTTTGACTCACACCTTGTATGTCCATATAAAAACATGTTTCCATGTGAATTTTTACTGAAAAATGTTCAGTTTTCAAAGAATGGAAAGCTATTGAAGTTACCAAACTTTGGCCGCCGTTTTCTCGCCAATTTTACCACTGAAACCAGGCGACCCCCTCCTTCAATCCCAAGCATCTTGACTTCTATTCAAGATAGATGCGTACTTTTTTCATAGACAGCAAGGCAAATGAATAAGCTTTCAGATCATACCAAAACTCCACATGCCCAAAAATTGATGAGCGCCTGATTCCACCACGTCATGACACTCATTTATACTATAGAACAAGCTTCGCAGTGCTGTGTGTAAAAAATTTTAAGATGTTCAATGTTCAAGTTTTTTCTAGTAATAAATTTGGGACTCCTTAACGACAGTGTGTGGTAGCATAAGTATGATATTGATGTGTTTTGGATCTAGATGTTTAAACTTGCTTTCATGTTTCACCCAATGTTCACCCATACACATACTTGTTAGCATTGTATTGCATTTATATTGAATTTCTCTGTGTGATGGGGAACTCTATCATTCTCAGAATATTATGTACATGTGCATTATAATAGGATGGGAGAGGGTGGTTGAAATGCACCTCTTTGATCTTTCGAACTGTCATTCTTTTTTACACCCTTCAGATTAATTTTCAATTGAGCTTTGATTTTACTACATCAATCAATATGACCAGTATTATATGATGATGATGTGAGCTCTTTTTTTACTGGCAGGGTTTGTTTGTGAGGGCTTTGGACTCTGTTTCTGTTTGTGTCATGTATTCATTTTCTTGGTTCTGTCTTCTATAGTTTGAGTTTTAGTAAGAGTTTATGACACTTTCTATTCAATAAGATCAGATATATTTTAGTGCTGAAGATTTGAGGTATTATAAGGAAGTCAAGCATGAAAAAGGAGGATGATATTTTAATAGAAAAGAAGGGGTAACCGGCAAATCATACTTGAGCACCTCTATTCACCCCCTTTCTACTTTCTGTCTTCATCATAAGTTTCCCCTCTTATATTGAACATTTATTAATGTGTTTCTTAATCTTAGGTGCTTGTCTGTTTTACTCATATTGCTCAGGGTGATTTTCATGGCGTAATGGACTATGATATATATATATATATATGCACATGAGTGAATGGGCAGCTTTCAGCATAGTGTTGTCAACAATTTCAACAACAAAATGGTTGACATGACAGTTGTTTGATAATTTTTATAATACAGTGTGATGGAAAAATCTGGGTATTCATGTTGAGCTTGCAAATATATCTTTTTTATAATGCATGTATTGTATTTTTAAGCTAATCTAATATGATATCTAGGTTGTTTTCCTTCTTGTCTTCTCCTATTATACAGTATTGAAAGGACAGTTACTGTGTCAAGTTGTGATCTATTTGGGGCAATTACCATTCTGTGTGTGATCACCCTGAGATTTTTCAGATGCGTATCTCACTTTCAGTGTGCTATCTATTCAGGTTTGTGCTTGAGAAGATTGGTTTTCAAGATAAGACGTGTACACCATCTGTTAAATACACGTGAAAGCTGTCATCCCAGGAGACTGTTATACGTGGGATTTAACAGTTATCAGTTTACAGATTGACTGTTATCAGTTGACTATCAGCTGCAGGCACGGGTGACGTGTTTCAATCTATCAACTTTTCACCTTAGTGGAATAAGGCTCTCTTTCTCCTTTCAGTATACATGTTAATGGAAAGTGAAATATCCTGTAATGCTGATAACAAGGACGGTCAATTGTTATCTGATTTAACCTTGGATGTTCTCATTCATGATACTCCCCAGCTGACCAAAGTAAAGATTGTGTTGGTCTATTTATGGCACAGCATTGTCCAAAATAAGTGCTCTCTGACAATTTGTGTCACCGATATCGATAACAACTAGGGGATTCATAAAGTGATTTTTACAACTGAGATTAGGCCTGTTATTATTCCCAGTACTTTTGGTGACTTTTTTTTGTGTGTTGAAAGAGTTTGGCGATTCATGTGATACTCTTGAAATATTTGATTTTAGTAGCAAAATGTAACATATGTTGGAGTTATTTTTATCACTTTTACATGTGCTTCTACCTACCGCCACTCATTATAGATTAGTTATAGACCGTAACATGTAGAGGGGAAAAGTGCAGATTGTGTGGAGGTTTTTGAAATTGATCATTTTTTTAAGAAATGGATGCTTTACTTCTGACAACTTTGCCCTGTGACCTTTCTGCTAATAATCAGTCATGTAGGCTGGCTGTTTTCATTGTTGTGTGACCAAGACAGTAAATATTTCAGGAATAGTTTAAAAGAAATTTCAATTTCTACAGAGAATTGTCATGCGATTCACATTTTTGCTGAGAATGGTTTGATGCTAGGGAGTTTCTTCTGCTAGTTTGAAAAAGTGGGGCAAGGTGTGTCACAGTTTCTGCTGACAACCCAAGAATATAAGGGGCTGAAAAAGTCTATACTACTCTCTCCACAATCATATGATAGTCGGGCATACCAGATGATCAGAAGTGTCAGAAAACTTTTTTGTTAACCAAAACTGTTTTGTTTTCACGAGACCAATTATTGACGGGACAGTTGACAAACAGATGCCTGCGTCATGTTGTACTCAAAAAAGGTTTTTGCATTGTATTTTTTGCAGGGGACGCCCAGAAATCAAGGACTGTAACAGTTGATTCCACCAGCAGCTGAGTTGGACTGTCTATAGCCCTGTTGTACAGCGAGTTCTTTGTTCCTAGAGACGATTTACATCATGTAACCGCTACTATGGTACTGTCTCCCTCTGATGTATGTGTGATGGTGGCCACAAGTAAAAGAATTCGTGGGATAACATGGCAGTGAGATGGACGTGAAAGAGGCTAAGCTTTCCTCGCTCCCTCATCCTCATCATCATCATCACCACACATCCGACATACAAGTTCACTCTTCTGCTCAACACAGCCATCAGAATTCAGTGAGCACAGGTCCCCGCACGTTGAGCGTTACTCCATATTTGCCCCATCTCGTTCACACTGGCAAACCCATTCCTTACTTGGCTGACCTAGAGGTGAATGGGAACTACACGGAGAACCCTGAGTTAAAAATGCCGGGCCATCATAGCTGTAGGTGTGAGATTGACGACGGTGTGACCGGGAGCTGCCCCGAACGTCTGGACCCGGACGCTCTAGAGAATTTGGAGAATATCTCTGGGCTGCCGTATGTCGTCACAGACGGAGCACTGAGGTCGTTGTCCTTTTGTCAGAAGTGCAGCAGCAAGCCTCATCACGTCACGTTTCAGATGGGTAACTCGTCAGAGGTGATCAGCCAGAAGCGTGAGGTGGTAGGGGGAAGACACGCGGGTGGGAGCTACGATGGGGGGCTGGAGAGGATCCTGGAGGATCAGGTGTACCAGACGGGGACATCGGTTCCTGGTCAACCTCTCCCTTCTCACATACTGGAGAGAAGCCTTTCCTATTCTTGTGTGGAGAAATCAAACAGCCAGGAGATTATGAGTGATGCGTATCACATATCACAGGCAGAGAAAGATGTGGAAAGGACAGGTGCCAATAGTGTTGGAAGTGGTACGGAATTATTGCAGAATGTCATGCAGAATGATGCGGCTGATCATCCCCAGATAACTCTGACTTCAGAAGACTTGCCTGATACAAATAAAGATGCTTCGGCAACGAGTGAAGCAAATAGTGGGTCTGACGAAGATTCGGGGGCAAATTCCTCCCAGAATGCTTCTGCTGGTGCTACTGGGACAGATTTGGAGCAATTATCAGACACAAAAGCTGCTCAAGGTATCGAAAAGTCGTCTCATCCAAGACCTTTGGACTCTCGCTCGCTCTGTCTTCCACTGCCATTCCGATTCCTCAGGAACTCGGGTTCCTCATCTAAAGATAGAAATCTCAGTGACAAGCCCCCAGCGGGTCCCACGCCCTCTCAGCGAGGCAAGGGTCGCCCTCCGCCTAGACAATCTTGGCTGCTCAGACTCTTCGAGTCAAAGATGTTTGACATGAACATTGCCATTACATATTTGTACAATTCTAAAGAACCAGGGGTGCAGACGTATATAGGTAAGTTGGAGAGTGGAAGAACAAAGTTTTTGTTGTTGTAATACTTTTATTGCTGTTCTGCTGTCTTAGTTTTGATTGGTTGGTTGGGGGGGAGGGGGGGATGGAGAAGAGGGCATGGCAATGAGGATACTTGCATAAAATTATAGCTCATCCTTCAATGTCTGACGATGACCAATACATCCATGTAGAGGAGAATATTTCTCCAGCGAAATAGAAGAATTTGAAGGATTAAAGGTTAATATGACTTGTGGCTTCTGCTGTGATTCTGGCAGAGAAAAGTTTGCCACATTCTGAATTTAAAAGCTCCACTTACTCTTTTGTCGATTGTGCAGCTTGCGGACTTCTCTCTTGGTTTCTACATTTCTTATTCATGAAGCCTCATATATAATTTGCTTCCCACTGTGACTGGGTCTATCAGGAGCTAGGCTCTCCCATTTTATCGAAGTATTTATGTTGAAAGTCCTTCAGAGATATTTTCAGGGTGTCCTTCTAATTAATGCTTTTTTGGCGCTCCAACCTTACACTTCCCTGGGGGTATTCTCGTGGCCTGGAGGTTAACTGTTATCTCCGGCAAGCCGCTCCCAGCGGCTCGCGGTTGGAACCAGTGTGCCGATGAGCGGCTGACAGTGGCTTGGGCACATTCCTTTACTTTACGACGACTTCGACATCAAATTACTTCTTGCCATTTGCCAAAAACAGGTCTCTTATACCGGAAGTTCATTCATTAGATGAAGAACTATCCAAATAGGTTTGCTAGTTTCGATTTAATAACCCATGTAATGACGTTTTTGTCATTTTTAGGTTTAGCACCCAAAATTGGCCCGACATTGTGAGTTTACCCCCCTTCGGAGATAAAGAGTTATGGTGTTCGTCTCTCATCGAAAGGTTCAAATCCGGGTAGCGATTGAAAAATTTTCTTCCCTAAAATTGTCTCCTTTCACCTCTTTTCCTGCTCTCTAACAATGTTCTGTCATCTGCTTTTGTCTCCACTTTCTGCCCCCTCCTCCTTTGCCCCCTCCTCTGGGCTCCTGACTCTTTCTGCAGCCTTTTACTGCTACTCTTTGGCTCCTTTTTGCTGCTGTCTTTCACCCACATCCCTGATCTTCTGATAAAAAAGATCTACACCTAGCCTTCTCGGACAAGGGCGAAAAAATCTCAGAGGTCCCGTATGCAAGTTACGAACGTTAAAGATCCCTTGGTAGTCTAAAATCGATAAGGGTAGGTTTCAGCTGTCACCCGAGCAAAATTCAAAATGTCCTACCAACTGAAAATGTTTAATGTGTCCCACGTGTTCATATATGACCTTATGCAGTTGCGAGCATCATAAAACACTTACCAAAAAGAAAAAAAGCTTCCCTGTGGACAGTTCAGAATAGAGTACTGCCCCTGGGATTCGGTTGTTGTTGTGGCATTTAGGACTGGGGTGTCTGTGGACTGCCTGCCCACCCTGAGAAGGGACCATGCACGTTGAGGATAGGGGGGTACAAGGGTTTTCATGAGGCTGGAAATTTAATACCTAACTGCCCTGTGACCGTGTAATTCAGGTAGGGTTCATGTTGCCCATTCCCCGCCACCAATGGCTACTGGCTATAGTTGTCTATTCTTGCATGAGGTTTCGGCCAAGTGAGAAAACCATTGGATCGTCAGGTCCTGGGTCGTTGTGCCTTTACTAAGAGGTCCACGGTCAGAAGGCAAGTCAGGCACTCCACTCGATCCATCCTTGCATCCAGACCCCCCCAGACTGGCTGGTTCCTTCTCAGCCACAGAGGGTGTGTTGATAAAGAGCAGTAGAGGTGTTAGGCAGATTAGACACCCACTTAAGGGAGAGATGGGGTGTGTTAGTGAGGAGCATGCGTCTACCACGCATCGATTGGTTCTGCCTCCTGCACCTTGTGGGGCCACACATGCTCCCATCCTGTTGTTTTAACCCCTTTTAGGAAATGGGGGGGTTGGTTTGTTGGCGCCAACAACTCGCCAGAGCCCTGTCAGTTGAAACAGGGACCGCCACGGGCAGGATTGGGAGAAGCTGTTTTAGACAGTTAGGCATTTCTCAATATTTAAATGAGACCCATCACCAGTCCTTGGCCCCCTAGGATTTGGAAATCAGGCTTTCTTACAACATTGCTAGCACGGCAAAGTTAAGACCTTTCGAGCTTAGAAAACAAGACTCGGCAGTTTTGCCCTTTTGAGAAGGTTGGCGTCTAGTATTTTATCCTGCCACTTGCATCATGTATGTATGTAGTATAGGGTTTTACGGCGCTCGCAACTGCTAAGGTCATATGAGCGCGCGAAACACAAGTTGTTTACTTTCGCAAATGTTCGCAGCACGATTGGTCAACTAATTTACTTTAAAATGCTAAAATGTTAAAATATTAAAATTCAGTGTAAATATATTTGTGATTTAAAACAACTCTTATAGGTAACAATAAAAATGTTAAATGGTACGTTTTCATTTTCTTTTTACAACTTGCCATAAAGGCCAATGGCCTTTATAAAATTCAAAATTCTGCTGGGAACAACGACGGATACACTTGCATCAATACATTAAACATATTTTTTGTCGTACGCGTATTTCCTTCCTTTCATTTCATTGTTGTTTCCTCTGACTTAATTGCAGTCACTGCTAAGAATATATGTGTCCCGATGTGGTGGAATCAGGCGCTCGTCAGTATTTGGACATGTGAAGTTATAGGTATCCTTTTTAAGCTTGTTCATTTGTCTTGCTTTCGGTGAAACAAAATACTCATATATATCATGGATAGAAGTTGAAATATATGCGATTGAAGGAGATTGGGGTCGCCAGGTTCCAGAAGTAAAATTAACGAAAAAATGGTCCCCAAAGTTTGGCGACTTTCAAAGCTTGAGAGTTCTTAGAAACTGCAAATTTGCAGTTTTGTGTCTTAAATCAATATTTTTCAGTAAAATCCACACAGAAATAATGGGTTCATCTACCTTAAAGATGTTGAGTAAATAAAATAAAAGAATTGGATAAAAATTGCCATACGGACATAAAACTGCCATTTTCTTCGATTTCATTATTTTGACGAGCGCCTGATTTCACTACATTGCCTCACATTTGTCATTTTCGAAATGAAAAAATTATGCACTTTTCGAAACATGTGACAGGTTGTACGGTTGTTAGATCTGCTTTTCTTTTCCTTCTTTTGCAAAAGGTGCCAGACAGTCATCTTGTAGGTGGTTAGCCGAGGCTCTGGTGCTGTTTTCTCATTCTTCCCCAGCGAACATCTATGGTCCTCCTCTCTCCTCCTTTTCTTTGTATGTTACTTACTAGTAACACTTCTAATCTTCAGCTCTTATATGACCTATTTCTATAACAATGGTGTAAGACTCTTGCTAATACTGAATAAAAACCTTTGAAATAGCTATGTGGTGGAAAAAGAAATTGTGTTGGCCAGTCAAGGAGCAAATGTGAGATGAGTTTGGAGGTAATTGCAGTAGTACCACACTTGTAGAACTCTGCGTCATGAAGACTCATTACACATATGATTAGGTTTCTGTGCTTCGAGGTACCTTTTTTTTCTCTTCTTCTTTTGGAAATGTGGGTGTTAAATTTTAGATCCTCCATCCTGAACACTTTTTTGGCGCAGGTAAACATAATATGCCACATCAAGCAAAGATACATGAACAATGAAGATTTAAGCCTCATCCCTGTTTTTATAATCATTTTACTCAAGGTTCTTGTTGTGGCCTGATTTGAAAGTGACAAAGGGCTGTTGGCGAACACTCGAGGGCGAACAGCTCCTTCTTCTCAGTGTTACTAACTGTTCTAGTGGGAGAGCCTCACTCCTGACAGACCCTGTTGGGGAGAAAAGTGGCACTCATTTGAAGTTTCACAAATTAAAAATACTGAGGCCTAAAGAGAAACCCACAAGCTGCAGACATCCGCATGTGGAAATGAAGCTTTCAATTTTTTTAATGGGGGCAAACTCTTCACTTGAATTGATCTCATTGGCTATATCATGTAGCAGAAGCCACAAATCATCAATATTTATTTCCTCTCTCAATTTCTCTCCACTAATTATTCTCCTTTGCAGAGGTACGGGTCATTGTCGACTATTGCGGGTAAACTATTATTGTTACTGTCCTAATCTGTTCCTAGCAACATGTGGCAGTGGCTGTCATTGTTATTGTAGCAACTTGTAGCAAACTCGTTATAATTTCCAACTGATCCGCTATTAATTATGCAGATTTCAATAATGATAACATAATTAATAGTTCATCTGTCAATATCTAATGATGACCAATGCATCTGCAGGGGTAGGCTGTTTCCACAAAATACAAAAAGAAATAGATTAAGCAGACTTGTAAGTGGCTTCCGTCTTGTGGCCAATGAGGCCAATTCTGGCAGAGAAGAGTGTGCTACATTTAGAGCATTATAAAACTTAATTTTCCACTTGTGGATGAGCACAGGGTAAAAGCTTCTCCCTTGGTTACAGCATTTTGAAACTGAAGCCTCATGTGCAGCTTTTAATGACTTTGTATTGTTTTTGTTTTGCTGGAACTTTGCTGACCAAACTAGCATTCGTTTGCTCCCTTCTCAAGACTTAAGTGTGTACTCCAGCTCAACACTTTTCTTAGATCTGATGTCATGGGTGTGCAGACAGTTTTGAACAATGTTATCCTTCATCATTGTTGTTTCTTTGTTTGTATGGAGGAGTCAGATTATGTTATTACTCTTGTCATCACCTTTATTATCATTATCACATCATCATCCATTATTTTTGTCAACAAGAGTTATAATGTCTGTACTGTACTTTTTAAAATAAAATCCTACTTTTTATTATCATTACTACAGTACTTTTATTCCTTAATTCCATGATTATCGATTGTTTTGATTATTGACCTCATAGTTATCATCATCTAACTTTTTATTCTTGTGTAATGATTGCAGAATGCAGTTTACCCAACTAATTGCTTACACCGTACATGTTTCATTTCTGTTTTAGGAAATCGAATGTTCAGCTTTGATGACCGAGAGGTTGACTTCTACCTGCCCCAACTGTTAAATATGTACATTCACATGCATGATGTTGCTGAGGCAATTCACCCATATCTAGTCCATAGGTGAGTCGGTTTTATGGCATAGGAAATTTCTCACTCTCTCACGATTGTTCTGACATTTGACATTGAAAATCTGTAAAAGTCCACTTGAGCTCTCCATTTATGCACACATTGAGTCTCCACTCTTTGTGGGGCTTCATGTTGCTTGCCATGACATCGTGCAGGAAATAAACTTAAAACTTTTTGTATGAATGGGGAACTCAAGTGAACTTTTACTTAAAGATATAATATCTATTTTCTATCAAAAACATGTTTACTGTCACAGATTGAGAAAAAGCAGAAAGACTTTGAAATTTTAAAAAATTCTGTTCGGATTGCCTAACATCAATAACATTGATATATTTATGGAATTCCTATATTTATACTAAGTGTAGGGATTTGATAGCTAACAAATATAGAAAGAAGTAAACATTTTCTTTAAGTGGAATGTCCATTTAGTCGTGGTTTGCCTATAGAGTTCAGTCAACAATGAAACAGTATTGATCGGATGTGTTTGAGCTCAGCAGCGAACCTAGCAAAGCCTATGCCACCAACTACAGTAATAGATACCTTCAGTTTTATAATATGTGTGAGAAGGGAAAAAGAGTTAAGGCTTCCTAATTGTTTTAGAAATATAATGAAAGCTTTTCATGTATTCAGCTGAACTGATTTTTTTATTAAGTCGCAAATTTTTAAAAATGTTGTATTAATATAATGCTTGTTTTATTCTGGGATTGTATGGAAATGTTTTATACTCCATGGTATCTGCTTTGTGTCTATCTTTAAAAATATGTTTCATATTTTTTGTTATTGTAAATAATATGATTGGATTTTTTTTTTCTTTGCTTTTTCAATTCTGTAAAGCATTGTCTGAAAATAAAACATTTGGAAATTTGGAAAAGGGACTTTTTGATCATGTTTTCTTTATCGTTTCTGATGTATATTTATTTTTGTGATTCAGGTGTCGTAACTCGATAGAGTTCTCTGTCAACGCTGCCTGGTTGCTAAGTGCGTACGCCGCAGACACGCTCAAACCCAACTGGAAGAACTCCCAGGGCATCAAGCTGAGGGACATGATACTGAACGAGGAGTTAAGGTCAGAGGGCATCAGTATCTGTGCAGCGCACATCATGTATATTGCAAATAGTGTCAGTTTTATCTTGTTGACATTTGTTGTATTAAATGCCAAATAATACAACTGAATCCAGGGAGACTGGCAGTTGTTAATGTGGGGGTGTTTTTTTTTTTTAAAGAAATATAAGACAATTAGACGTGTTTTTCTCAAGAATTAATTTTTAATTTTCGCACTTTGATCTACACAACCTACAATATCTTCAATTGTATTCAATATTCCCTTCTCTTAAATAACGTAAATTGTGTCAAAGTTGGAGCGGAAACTCAAACTATACCATGCATTTGGGGGTTCTGCCTTTTAATTGTCATAAATTGCATCAAACGGAAAGTAAAACTTGGCAAATATTCAAGCTTTCTCCTCCCGGACATGCAAAAGAAGGGTAAAACTCTGTGAATATTCAAGTTTTCTCCTCCCGGACAGGCCACAACCCCAAACGCTGAGTCCTGGAGCGGGCCCTCAACCCTCTCCCGGGCGCCACATTCCCTCACACCGCCAGCGGACGACCTCATCGTCGGCGGGAGCAGGAGACATCGCAGGGGCCGGAAGTGGCTCCCCCACAGCTCTGGGGTTGTACCCCATCCCAGGGGGCAGCACCCTCAGTCCGACGTCGGCCGCGCTGGCTCTCTTGACGACTACTCCGCAGCTGTGTCAGGCAACGGCCTCGTCGGTGGTGAAGAAAACTCACCAGAGGTCGCGATCTGATGCGACAGGTTGGTTGGGAGTTTTTTACCTGTTTCATGCTGTCCGGGAATGGGAAATTGTTGCCATATTTTATGTGACTGAGTTTGAATTTAAACAATTTTTTTTTTTCATGTTTTGAAAAATCCTCAAAATTATCCATATCCTGACTGGAAAGTTCTGTTATCAATAATTTCTCTTATCAAGATCTCATTGTTCATCTTCAAAATGAAAAAAAGTTGCTACTCCATGCTTCGGTTAACCCAGTTCACCCTAGATGACTTAGGTAGTGGGCTTATCTCTACCCGGCGCAAGCGGGAGTATAACATAGGTCCTTACTTGTGTTTGTTACTTTCTTGTAACATCTGTAATCTTCAACACTAATATGACTTTATTGTGGTGCAAGTGCCATAAAACAAACTAAAACAAAAAAACAACAAAAAAACCTACTGACAAATGACTGTCCTCGAACTGTTACAGGTTTGCTGATGAAGCATAGCGAGACCCAGCCCATTCTGGTGTCCAACGTGCTGGCTGTCGGGGACCTGTCGTCGGGCCGGGCGTTCGACAATGGCTGTCAGTGCTACCAGAAGTCAGAGGCGGTGCTGAACGACCTGAAGGGCCGAGAAACGCTTTGCCAGTGCGATGTGAGTGGGGCATGACTTTTGATTCCAATGGCTCTCTCTTGTCATAGTAATAATAATAATAATTGCGTTTGTTTAGCATGTATCCACACTCAACAGCATGCTCTATGTGCTTTACAATTATTATTATTCTTATTACCCCAGCAGACCATAGAACACTCAGAAACATTCTCGGCTTCCCTGGAAGCTTACAGTGCAAGCTGTGATATGTATGCACTCAGACACTAACAAACTGACAAGATCTTTAGTTGTCTATAGCCGGGTACCCATTCCCACCTGGATGAAGTGAGGAAAATGCATGTAAAGTGCTTTTGCCAAGGACACAATGTCGGGTCAATGGCAGGATGTGCTGCCCTTGCCTGTGAACTTGGTTAGTATGCTGAACTTTACCTTAACGGGGGGGGGGGGGGGGGGGGGGGGGGGGGGGACTGATGTCTTAGACCAGTGGTTCTTCTTAACCTAAGTTCAATGGGCGAGTCCGTGTCAGGGTTTTGGCAGAGGTCAAGACACACACACAATGTGTTTTTTTCTCTCAACTCAAAGATTCAGTGATTGCCCATATGAAACTTGTGGGTTAATATCGCCAACAAGAAGAATAACCACTGATAATGTGAATTTTCCTACCAAGGGCTTGCTTAAAAACCCCCAAGTTAAATACTTTTTTGTCTGTGGAAGAGAGGTCCTTATTGGGAAATTTGGGTAGGACAGTATTAACATTTTATCCGTAGTGAAAGATTACTTATATTGCACATGGAGTAACACAGAATATGAAGGCATACAATACATACACCCGTAATCTGGTCACTGCAGTCTATCTGTCTAGATAGGGTGTAACATTGTGGGTTTGGCCTGGGAATACACCCCATTGACTTTGTAAAATATCATTTTAGGCCTGAGCTCACTAACCACTCGATCACAAGTCGTACGGAAAGCTATTTTGAAAAACTCTTCATGTAATGTGTAATAATGCAGACAGGACTACTTTAAAATTGTTGAGATGAAATGATATCACTATATAGCCCAGTCAAGTTTTGTATTCCTTCTTTTTTGCGTTTGCATCTTTCTGTGCTCTTTAACTTTTCATATATGTATTTTTCGTTACGCAACAGGCTCCGAGATTATTACCCCAGGAAGAATTCATCAAATCCTTGCTCAGCATCGGCAAAAAGTTACAAGAGCTGCCTACCAAGGAACATAGAAGTAAGTGAGGGTTGCTGTGGTGGGAAGATTTCCGCTTCTTTCATTCTGTACCAGCAGTGTAAAAAAAATGTTGTACAGTAAGTTTCCGTAAAATGAAATGGTGAAATGGTTTGGGCTTTACGCCCCTATCAACACTTACTGTTTTTCAAGAGGCAGGACCTCCGAGTTTAACGTCTATCCCCCAAAGGATCAAGCCAGTTGGGAAAATTGTGTAAAGGAAGTTTCTGTTGGTGTGTTTGTAATGAATGTTTTGCCAAAATACAGCTATGAGGAGCACTAAGAAGTATAGCTGCGTGTCATCCCAAGGTATGTGTGTGTGTGCCTGTTTGTGCATGTTCGTGTGTGTTTGTGAATGTGCTTGCATGCATAGTCTCCCGCATTAGTCAGCATTTGCAGTTGGTGCTGGCTAATAGCTATTTTCTACAATGTACTGGAGAAATTCTCAGATCAGAGCAGAAGCTGTTCTCGGAAACAAAATGATCATTCTCTTTACAGAGCAGAAATTCTCAACAAAGCAGAATGATCTAGATTGTGTCAGTGGGTAGGTGAAGCATTTACAATCAATCTCTCTACTGGTCCATTACTCAGCTACGTGGTTTTTGAGCCTCAGGTGGTGGTCAGCTCCAACCACTTCTTTTCTGGCTTTCAGCTGTCTTAAGCTGTTGTTAGTAAATTTTGGCCATTTTCATGCACATCTGACCAACCTGTCCCTATTTTTGGCACTACATAGAGGAACTCATTTCTTTTCACGGATAATGGAGGATGCCACTGGTTGGCCCTTCTTCTTTATTTTACTTTCAGATGCTTCCGTCTGCCTACCCTGCTTTTTCCCTTTCTTCAAATGGCTGTTATTGTTATTGTATCGACAATGTGCTTCTCTGTTCTTGACACCCTCATTCCATTCTCCTCCCCAACAGCGGCTCAGCTGATTGCAGAGCTAGCCTTGATCAACCTGAACCTCCCATCCCGCGTGTGGCTGCCCATCTCACATTTCCGCAAGCATCACGTGGTTCGCATCCCAAACACTCAAGCTGTTGTGCTCAACTCCAAGGAGAAGGTAAGTGCTGGCTGCTAAGTTGTGTAAGGCAGTGCCTTGCTGAATGAGAATGTTGTGTTTGTGTCGTGCCAGTTAAGTTTTTCATTCATCTCTGTAACCTCCTCTGGCCCCATTCCCGATTTATATGTAACAGTAAGTATATATCATGCCTGTAGGGCCTTGATTATTAGTCCCTTTTTCCTGTCCCTATCTCTATATGACAGTAATTACAGCTGTGCCAGTATAATTGAAATTTTAAAAATTCATTTCTGTTACTGTAACAAGCCTTGTTCATACTCTGTAGGAAAATAGTTCCTATTGTACCTGAACAGTGTAAATTTTTTATCTCTGTTTCTTTGTCTTGCTTCTTTGTCTTGCATCATGTTTTGTCAATAAATTTGTCATACCAGTCATTTTTAGTAGAAATCTCTGAAACTGCCCCAGGCCTGGTTAATGCTCTATGTGACAGTAAGTTCATATCATGCCAGAATGGTCTCCATTATTGATCTCTATTAAACTGTCTCAAGCTCTTTGTAAAAGTAGGTTTATGTTGCCAGTATAATTTGTATGTATTAATTTCTGTTAGAGTCGGGAGCCTCGTTCATTCTCTACAGGAAATTCTGTTTGTATATTATGTAAGTAATGTTTACATGTGGATGTCGGGGAAAGACCAGGCTAGCATAGTTGGGCTTTTTTTAGAGCTTCCTGGCAGAAAAATAAATTACGAACCATGATTGCCAATGTCTGTTCCAGATCTGGTACTTGATGATGATGGTGATGAAGACGAATGGTTTTATGATTATTATTTGTTGCAGTCTCTTCCTCTGTGTAGAAATGAGTTTATGTCCAGCCATAAAAGTTTTTTATTTTTACCTCCAGAACCTCTTCAGGCCTTACTCAGGTTCTATGTGGAATAAATTTATAGCCCGCAAGTGATGGTTTTTAAAAAAATTAATTCAACCGTTACAACTTATATTGTGGTTAATCTTTGTAACCTGTCGTCAGGCCCTGTATATATATATATATTTATATATATATATGCTCTATGTGGAAAGATGTACAAACCTTCATCCACTTGAGCTGTCTCAACCTTTATAATTTGTGAGACAACATAGTGAAATCAGGGGCTCATCAAAATAATGAAATTGAAGAAATTGGCATTTTTCTGCCCGACTGGCAGTTTTTATCAAATTTTTATTGTTTGACTTAATGCCTTTAAGATCCTTTTAAAAACATTTCTGTGTGGATTTTACTGAAAAATGTTGATTTAAGGTAGGCCTACAAAAATGTAAATTTGCAGTTTCTAAGGACTCTCAAGCTTTGGAAGTCACACAACTGTGGCAGCCTTTTTCTCGCTAATTTTACCTCTGAAAACAGGTAGCCCCCACCTCCTTCAGTCGCAAATATTGCGACTTCCATTCATGATAGATGAATATTTTTTTTCACCAAAAGCAAGTCGAGTGAACAAGCTTTAAGATGGTACCAATAACTCCACATGCCCAAAAATTGACGAGCGCCTGATTCCACCACATGGTAACACCATTAGTATTGTAAATCTCTGTGACCCGTCCTCAGGCCCCGTTCATGCTGTATGTGGAAGTGCTGAAGTGCGACAACACCACCACTAGTCAGATCCCTCACCGGATCCTGGAAAACACGCTGCGCTTCACACGCTCAGAGGAGGACCTGACCCAGTTAGCCCCGCCCTCCACGGGCTCTCCGCGGCCAGAGTTCAGCGTCTACGGCTCATGCCACGACTTTGATGATGCAGACTGCTGGTCGCAGGAGGATGATGACATCATAGCGGTGAGCATTTCTCTCCTTCACGTGGATGCTGGATTTTTTTCCCCTCATTATACAGGTGTTACTCAAAGCATTTGTTTTCAGTTTAATCCCATACTAGTTATGTCAATTGATTTTTTTTTTTTGCAAACGCAACTTTGCAGATTTTAGATATTTTCACGAAATGTAGATCTAATGGCATTTCTATAATCAGACTTTAGAAAAACCTCTATAACATGTCTTTTTACCATGTGGGCTTCCCGTTAAAAGTGGTCACAAAGTGCCCCCAAAAACTCAGATAAGTCGAATGTTCCCTGGCAGCAGCATATATTTATGCAACCTTCGTATTTTTCTTCTCGGGTGGTTGGAGAGTGCTGTGGTGTGGTCTGCTCCTTTTTTTCGATCAAACATTTATCATCCATATCTCTTCTCCTTTTTTGTGTTAATTACTCTCTTGAAACACCTCTAACCTTATTATGTTGCATGTACCTTAAAAGGCTTATCAAAACTTAAAACTAAATATTTCTTGATCTTTTCTTTCCCACTGTTTTAGCTGGCGAACCGCTGTCGATCAAGCGACACGATCTCCCAGCTGTCTACGGAGAGTTCTACCAGCGCAGACAGCAAGGATCCCGTGTACATCGCAGCTGGGGATATCAGACGCAGGCTGTCTGAAAACATGGCAGCACCGAAAAAGAAGTTTGAGGTACCCAGATTTTTTGGGGGTCATAATTTTTGTCTGATTTGTTTTGTTTCTCTGTTTTTTTTCGAGGCTTTTTTTTCTATTAGGGTGACCTACAACTGTGATCATCACTGCCTTTCTCACCCTGGGTCAGGATATAGGCCACGAACAAACACTCTCCACCTTTCCCTATCCTGGGCTAGTCACTTAATGTCACTCCACGTTTTCTCACTTTTCTGTACATCCATTTCTGTGACTTTTCTCCAGGTTCCACGAGGTCTTCCCCTTGATCTTTACCCTGTGGGTTCCAGTCTAACACTTTTCTTGTTATGCAGCTGCTTGACTTCCTGAGAGTGTGTCCAATCCATCGCCTCATCTCTGACCGGGCTCTGTCTGGTTCTTCTTAATACTTCCTCGTTGGTGATCCTGTCTGTCCATTTGATCCTCAGCAGCCTCCTCGGACACTTGTTCAAGAAAACCTGGAACCTCTTTATGCACATATGGGATGCGTTCCACATGTCACATCCATACAACAAGACTGACTTCACATTTGAGTTGAAAATTCTTAACTTTGTTCGTAATGAGATATCCGTGGTCCTCCATATCCTGCTCAAAGAAATAAATGCAGCCTGTGCCTTTCCAATGCTGGACTTTATTTCAGCGCCTGTACCTCTTTCTCTGTCAATTATACTCCCAAGATAGCAGAAGGATTCAACGTCTTCTAGTGCATTTCCTTGTACTGTGACCTGCTCCTTTTGCGGTGCATCTATCCTTAGGACTTTCGACTTTCCGGGGTGGATCCTCAGTCCAACAGACTCTGATAGACTGTTTAAAATTGTTGTCTTTGCTTGCATCTGTTCCTGAGTGTGTGCCAGAAGCGCCAAGTCATCTGCAAAGTCCAGATCGTCCAACTGTGTCCATGGGGTCCACTGTATACCGTTTAGACCTGCATGTTTGCCGACAATCGTCTGAAATCCGACAAACGTGACGCGACCCGCGAGGCGGCCGATGCTATCGCTAGGCCCACCTGTATCAGTCAATGTGCGAAGTGCGAGGCTTGGCCGACTGCCAGCGTCCCCCTTTTCTCCCGTCGGCTTTGTCGGCACTTTCGTTTTCGTGCCGACGTCGGCGTTTCCGACATAATTGAACCTGAGTAGAAATGCGAATACGAAAAAGGACGACGACCTAAATTATCTACTTTCAGTTTCGTGCTCGAGCGGCATTTTGAATTTCGTTTTGTTGACAAATTCAGTTGTTCAGATCGTGTGGATTCATTCCAGTCCGACTCACTTAGATAATAGAATCTAGATCTAGATTTATATAGATCATTATAGACCTCAATGGAGGATTCATATTCCAATTCTATTTTGTCAAACCCTATCATAGGTTGTGCTGTAATATTAATGTTGGTAAAAAGCATTTCATCAGGTGTGTGAATTATTTATTTATTTTAGAATCTAGACTCAGCTGAGCCCCTCTTTTCGGAATCGGATGCGGATTTCTAGTTCAAGGCCTATTCCTAGATCCTATTCACTTGTTCTACAAGATCTAGATCTAGATCTAGATTATTTTAGTTTACTAGATCTATATGGAGGATTCATATTCCAATTCTATTGTGTTATTGTATCAAACCCTATATAGATCTAGACTAGATCTAGCAATATGTAGATGTAGGCCATTATATTATGCTCCTTTTAAGCCTTGTTTGTTTTGGAGTGTGGTTTTTTTTATTTTAATTTTTTTTTTAATTTTGGACTTTTGCTGGCCTTTTTACATGAGGCTCGTTGCAGGTTCTTTTTTGGGGTAGGCCTAGGGGTAGGGTTAGGTCTCTTGTTTGTTAGGGTGGTCGCTCGTTACTCGGAAGTTCTTCCTTATGACACCCACAAAAGCTCGTGGGGGGGGGGGGGGGTTGCGCAAAATTTTCAGACAATCTGGTTGAGGCTCACATGCAGGTCTAACTGTTTCTGTGTCCTCTGGTGGTTTCCTTCATGGGCCAGTCGACTACCAATATGAAGAGGAACGGTGATAATAAACATCCCTGTCTCCCACCAGTCTTGATGTCAAAGTTGTCAGTGAGCTGGCCATCATGTACAACCCTGCAACTTGTCTCTTTGTACATGCTCTTGATGAGGTTCACCAACTTCTGTGGTTTTCTGTGGTGTCTCAGTATTTTCCATAGTGTTGCTCGGTCTATACTGTCAAAAGCCTTCTCATAGTCAAAAAGAAGTTTGAGGTACACAGATTATTGGGGGTCATAATTTTTGTCTGCATTACTTTGTTTCTCTGTTTATTTTCTAGGGGGGTTTTTCTATTAGGGTGACCTACAACTGTGACATGACAAGGAATTGTTGATGTTTGATGTGCATGCTTTGTGTTTGTGAAAAAAAATAGTGTACATGTGTGTTTGAGTTATGGGTAGTTTGGGTTTAATACCCCTTTCAACACCTGTGTCCATGGTGTAACGGTTGGGCTCTTTGCTGTCCAGCTATAGACAGTGAAAGGTCTTATTAGTTTGTTAGTGTTTGAGCTCTTAATCAGCTGCTTGCACTGTATACTTCCTGGGAAACTGAGAATGTTTCTGAGTGTTCTATGGTCTGCTGGGGTAATAATTTAGTTTAAAATGCATAGAGCTTGCTGTTGAGCGGGGATATGTGCTAAACAAATGCTTTTTATTTTTTATTATATTTGTTATAATTTGTCCTGCCTTTATAGCGTGACCCAGAGGACCCATCGGCTGCAGCACTGAAGGAGCCCTGGGAGGACAAAGTGGCCAGGATCAAAGAGAGCTCTCCTTACGGACACATGCCCAACTGGCAGCTCATGTCGGTCATCGTCAAAGTCGGAGACGACTTACGCCAGGAGCTACTGGTCTACCAGGTGCTGCAGAGACTCAAGGTAAGCAGCAATTAGAGGGCTGCTTTTGCTGTAACGAACTTCTTCTTACATTAGATATTTAGTAGGTAGCGTAAATACGACCTCCCAGCCTTCCGAGCGATTGTTTTCGGTAAAATCAGGGTAATTCAGATCGTTTTTTCTTTGCTCTTTCGCTATAAAACACCAAATGCTACACACCTTGCAAAAGTTCAGCTGTTCCTCATTAAAATGGTAAAAGTTGTTTGTATATCCGAGTATTTGGAGCTGGAGAATCACCGGGAAAAGCAAAACCCTCACGGTCAGAATGTGTTGTTGGCCAGTTCATAAATTGACACCCATGCATTTAAATGCTTTGCAGAAAGAATATAGATTAAATACTGTCTTTTCATTGGCAGAGAACTATAGATTTGAACGGGATTTTACATGATGTATTTTTGGCCTTTGGCATTTAAATATAAATCCTTTATAAAATACCGTCGAAATTTTGAAAGATTAAAATATGTAAACTACTGGCTCAGAAAGATACCAATAGAAAGATCAGTTCATTTTTTATTAGAATAAAGTCATCGGCTTGGAATCATTTTGCATCAATCCCGCAAAACTCCAAAACTCTTGTTACTCTTTTATTGTCTGTCAAACATGGGGTTGCAACCCGTTAACGAATTTAGCAGTATTTGATAATATTAAAACTGTTACCATTTTCTTAACCCTTTCGTTGCCAGGGGGTAGGCGTTCCTGTTCTCAGCACTGATTTTCTGCTAAGCTCGTTTACCAGGACAGCAGCTTAATGTGTCAGCGTTAATGGACGCTCGGTCTAGATCTAGCGCTCTCGTGACTTACTTCAGACACAGAGACTTCCATTGTGTCACTTTTCTTATTCCCAATTTCCTTCCATCTTACTCATAATTTCAAATAACCGAATAACCTGCAAATCTACGTCAAAAAGTGAATTTAATAGACTTTTTAAAGTCATTTTGATGATTACATTTTACGAGAGCACGCGACTACCCTCAAGCCTAGATGTTACCTGTGTTTATCGATCGCTTGCAAGTCTAGTAGTAAAGTAATACAAGCAAATTTGGTAACGATATACGCATCTTTCATTCCTAAATATAAATCTATGCAGCGCTTGTGGCTAAAACTCTGTACAGAAGAATTAGAGCCAGGTTATTAGCATGACGTATATGTAACGGCATATAGACAACCAGGAGCAAAACATTTTACCTCAACTTTCGTGGCGTACATGGTATGGCACAGCGCTAAAAATTATACATTTTCATGATGTACCAAGTACGTCATAAGACAGCAAAGGGGTTAAAAATTGACTGAGAGGTAAAAGAATGGTACCAAAGTTCTCTGGAGACAGGCCATTCTGCTGCTTTGAAAATTTTGTTTCTGGCCTCATCTCTTTTAGATTTTTAAACCTCTTACTGGTAGTTGTACTTTTATACATTTTTTTCTTTCTTTTTCTTTTCTTTATGAAGGCTTATGTTTCTTCAATAAGAATTCAGTATAGCTTACCTTGTCTTGGCTGTTGTCTTACAAAACTGTCTTTCCTCTTTGTTCAAACTTATGGAGCTGTCTTTTCTCCTTCTTCAAACTTGAAAAGACGACTTTTTTTCTTTCTTCTTTTTTATAAAGATGTGTTTTTCTCTTTCTGACGGCCTTTTTCTTTCTTCAGACTTATAAAGATGTCTTTTTTTCTTTCTTCAGACTTACTAAGACATCTTTTCTCTTTGTTTAAACCTTTTTCTTCCGACTTTCAAAGATGTCTTAAATTCTCTTTCTTCAGTCTTATTCCCATGTCTTCTTTCTCTCCCTGTATCTAGATGTACTGGAACCAGGAGCACGTCCCCCTGTGGATCAAGCCCTACAAGATTGTGGTCACGGCCCGGGACAGCGGCATGATTGAGCCAGTGGTGAACGCCGTGTCGCTGCACCAGATTAAGAAGCACAGCAAGCTGTCGTTGCTGGACTACTTCATCCACGAGTTTGGGCCTGTCACCAGCGAAGAGTTCCTTACGGCCCAGAAAAACTTTGTGCAGAGCTGTGCTGGTTACTGTCTCGTCTGCTACCTGCTGCAGCTAAAGGATCGGTGAGTGGTCGATGTAGAATTTGTGCTAGCTGAAGCGTATCTGTCTGTTTGTCTGTCTTTCTGTGACGATAATTGCATTTTTACAGCACATACGTATACATGCTCTACTGCATACTCTATGCCCTTTATAACTATTATTATCCCAGCAACCTCTAGAATATTTAGAAACATTCTGAGCTTTGCAGGAAGCATACAGGGTAAGCAGCTGATTAAGTGCTCAAACAGTAACAAACAAACACGATCTCTCAGTCTATTGCTGGGTACCCTTTCCTACCTGGAAAATTCATGTAAAAATGCCTTTACTCAGGACACAACGATTGAATCTGCCATAAGTTTTATTCTATGGCATCTCTGCTGATTTCATTTGTCATAATTTGAGTCACCATTTCGGTTTGTTTATCCTGTTCTTTATATCACCAAACGTGGGAATGCTTCACCAATGAGTTCTACTTTGTATTTTATCATGTTCATCGTTCTATCTGGAAATGTATAGTTTATGGCCCTTACTTGCTGGGTTTTTGCCTGTTTTGAAGCATTTTCCAACGTGATATGGTCTAATAAAATAATTTCCCCTGATGCCACAGTATATTTGTTAGTGATGTTTGGAGGATGAAGATTAACAGGTGAGCGACTCTTCAGTGACATCTCTTATTCATACTTTTTAAAGATTCTGTGTTTTTATCTCTTACAGACACAACGGGAACATTCTCTTGGACTCTGAGGGCCACATCATTCACATAGACTTTGGCTTCATCCTTTCCAACTCTCCTGGAAAAAACCTGGGCTTTGAGAACTCGCCATTCAAACTCACCCACGAGTTTGTGGAGGTACAAGTTTCTTTCTTGCCACTTGTTCTCCGTTTTTATTTTATCTTACTTGGTTGCATTGGTAGCTGAGAAGGAATCAAACTGTACTTTTTGTGTGTGTAAACTTTGTTCGATTCCCAAATGGGACATTTATGAACTTGAGTCATTTGGGGTTTTCCAGACTCTCTGCCCACTTACTTTAGTGTTATCAAAGACCAGAGATAAACATTGAATTCAAAGCTCCAACCTTTTGAACGCTGCCAACTTAAAATTAGAGCAATGTAATTGCACGGTTCATGATTTTGAGAAAAACGAAGAAAACTATTGATGCTTAGTATTAAGATCAGTCACTGATGTTTATTATTGAGATCAGTCACTTAAGCAGCTTATCGTTCTGCCTTTGTCAGAAGTTTTGAAAGGCTTTTTTGAAAATATATGTATGTATGTATATATACATATATATATATATATATATGTCATTGCATTATTGCTCTTAGTATATGTTGGGGGGTTTTTTTCCTCTCTTCCCCTCGGCAGGTGATGGGAGGCTTGGGCAGCGATATGTTTGAGTACTTCAAGATCCTTATGCTCCAGGGATTTGTGGCCTCGCGGAAGCACATGGACAAGATTGTGCCCCTGGTGGAGATTATGCAGACAGGTAATAAATAATAATAATAATAATAATAGATAGCATTTGTATAGCGCATGTCCCCACTCAACAGCAGGCTCTATGCGCTTTTCACTATATTATTACCCCAGCAGACCATAGAACACTCCGAAACATTCTCAGCTTCCCGGGAAGCATACAGTGCAAGCAGCCGATTAAGCGCTCAAACACTAACAAACTGATAAGATCTTTCGCTGTCTATAGCCGGGTACCCATTCCCACCTGGGTGAAGTGAGGAAAATTCGTGTTAAGTGCCTTTCCCAAGGACACAACGTCGGGCCCTTGACGGGATTCGAACCCACGACCTTACGGTTGTGAGTCCGAGAGCCTAACCACTCCAGAGGGCTGTGTTCTCGTGTTCTCTGTCACCTTTTGTGTTCAGTTGAGAGTTTTATCCCTCCGTGGTTTCTGTCTGTCTTGTCTTTTCTTTTCTGTACGTAATACATCACTAGCAGAAAACAGATACTCTGATATTTACAGTCGACTACGGATGAGTTGATGTCGTGTGAGGAGTGGGGAAAAAATCAAACTCATCGTCAGGACTTGTAAAAAAGAAGAGGTGCTTGCTCTCTAGAAAACGATCATTCTTCTGAAGATCAACTCAAAGGAGTTCAACACAAATGGAGTCGACTGTAACGTCCTCTTCGCCTACGCGCTGCAACCCACGTTATTTGTTTGCTTGGTGAAGAGTGTGAGCGTTGCCAGAAGAACACTGTTGTTAGTTTTATTATGGAAACTATTCTTGCCTCGTGGATGGCAGGACAATGCTAAAGATAAGTTGTATTTATTAAAAGACTCTCATTCTCTTTATTGTTTCTGTTTATGCATCTCACTTCTCCTTTGCTCTAAATGGCAGTTATTGTGTAGACGTGTTCGACTTTGCTTATACTTATTAAAACAAATATTTGTAGCTGGAACAAAAAGCACAGTCCATAAGTTACAGACTCCATCATTAGACTCTTTACAAAAAACATACATGCCTGTTTCCAGTGAGTTGGTGGTTGGCGGGTGCTCTGGTGTCGTTTGCTTATCCTTTCCTATCAAACATATCTATCGCCCTTATCTTTCCTCCTTCTTTTTTTTTTGCATATATTTCTCTCTTGTAACACCTCTAATCTTCGGCACTTATATGACCTTATTGTGTTGCAAGTGCTGTAAAACTCCGCGAACTGTTCCTAGTGTCACAGGCACCATTATTAGACTCATGCCAAAAACAGTGATAGTAAAGGCATAACTCTATTTTTAGGAAAATGTGACGTAACCTTGTTGTTTTTCTCAGGTCTTCAATTATCTATTCAATTATCTGTTGCCAGGGTCCGAGCTTCCGTGCTTCAGCAAGGGCATCAGCGCGGTGCGAGGGTTCAAGGACCGCTTCCACATGGGCACCACGGAGGAGCAGCTTCACCTGATAGTGGACGGCCTGGTGGAGGCCAGTCTGCACTCTCTCACCACCAAGCTCTACGACGGTTTCCAGTACATCACCAACGGCATCTTGTAGAAACTTCATCACACCGTGTGTGTGTTTACGTGTGTTTGTGTGTATGTGTGTGTGCGCATGCATGAGTGGAGGAGGGGGGCAGGTGTCACTTTTGAGTGACAGAAAAGTATTGTCCTTTAGAGAATTTGTGTTGAGTGCCTGCAAGTTTGGGGGGGGGGGGGGGCTCATATTTGAGTGAAGGAAAGATGGTGTTATGTGTGATGTACCTGTGATTTTTATGATGTAGTAGATTTTATCTTTTTTTTTTTTTTCAGAAAAAAATCCTGGAAGGGGGGGGGGGGGGGGGGGGGGGGCACTTTTGAGTCATGAAAAAGCGTGTTGTGTGTACTTTGTAATTGATTTTTAAAATGTAGTAGGTGCTTTCTTTCTTTCACCTAAAAAACTTTGCTGTGGATTTTGATACGAAATCTTCCTCTTATTGTATAAAAAGAAAAGTCTCTTGTCAGATGTCAGAGAAGGCAGTTTTATTGATAGGTAAAGTGTGTATAGTTGTGGGTGTTTTTATGAAATAGTTAATAAATACTCGCCCTTCAGAAAATCTAAAAATGAATGTTTGTACTTTACTAATGGTTTCTCAATGTTTTTTTCACAGTAGTGCCCTTATTTACGGGAAATTACTGTCATTTCCCACTAGTAAGGGCACCTTTAAATTTGGTTGTGAAAGACAAGGGGGCCCAACATTATCAAACAAAAATGGGTAGCTTACTTTCATAAACATCAGTGGAAAAAATCTACATTTGCTACCAGTAAAATGTAGAGGGAGACCTGAAGCCTTTGAGCCCTGACCTCTTGAGGCTACCGTGCCCCTCTGCCTGAGCTCCTGAGCGATATATTAGTTATTACAAACATCCAAAAGATCATCAGAATCACTTTCCATCTCCCACTCAGAGTAGTCTTGGTCATTACCAGCATTAAATTCAGAAAGATCTTCAAAATAATTAATAACATTCTGTGTAGTAAGCACTGTTTTTTGTGTGCATTTTGTCCCAGGCTTATCGGGTTGGAGATGAGGTCTCGCTCACTGGTGTACCGGTGGCTAGGCATACAAGCAGTTTCAAGCGCCACCGGTTTACCCGTGGCAAGGGCTCGAAGGGTTAACAGGAAAAAGGACGTCTACTTCTTCCATTGGGCTAGAGCACTTACTGTACTGTTGACTTTGTTTTTAACTCTTCTCACACTGTGAACCAATACATGTGTAGATGCACGTAGCTTCTGTTGCGGACCAATATCTGATGCACCTTGTGAAGGGCCAAATCTTTGTTTTGTCATTGCCTTTTTTTGCTTGATTTTAGTATGTTTTCTGCTTTAGCCAAGCTGTGCTGAATAGGGATTGGTTCTTCCTGAGAGTTTGTGTAGCTGCTTGAATTGTGTGGACATCTGAAAAGTTCAGATTCAAAAGGATAAAAAATATCCGGGTGTAGGCCTGTTTGAACTCCCAGTACCCGATAATGATTTGGTTCAGGTAGGGTTAACGAGGGACCGGCGGCATTGTGACATAGTGTTGTGTACAAGACACAAATTGTATAGTATCATACGAGTTTTACTCTGTGTATAGTTTTTTTTTCAAACGTGATGAGCTCTTACTAGAATTTTTATGAAAAAATCTTGTAGCTGTGTGCTTTATGAAATTTTTCATATGAGAATTTTTGGCTGCCAAGTCTTTGTATACTCAGCGCAATACTTGGTGGGTCTGTGTTAATGTGGCAAAAGAAGACTATAGATTTGTACAGTTTGGGGGGGGGGGGGTGCGAATGTGTTTTATTCCACTATTGATCTTCTAGCGACCTTGATTTATGCTTTCAAAAACGACACGCTGGCCACCATCCCACCTATTTGTTTCATCAACAGCATGCCCTGCCAATGATCAAACATATGTCAAATGTTTGTTGTTCTGGTCCAAAGCGGAAGGCTCCACCTTCCTTCAGCGCCACCTCTATATATTGTACTTTGGCTGTGGGTGGATCCTTCAGGCTTTGGGCCCCCTAGTGTTATTTGTCGGTGCCTCCGAGTTTTGCTCATATTCTCTTCTTGTGCTTAGGTTGTGGAGGGATCGTCTCCTACTATGATTGATTACCTTGATTTCTCTCCTGTGAGCTGCTGTTGATTCACGTACCGGGTTATCACAGGAGATATTTCACTTTGTCAGAACATAATTATGTAAGCTGACAAAACGCCTTTTTTCATTTTGGCACCCAACATTTTTATTTGCTTAATTAATCGAAAGCATGATCAGTTACCCTGTTTGTATGAAAAAATCAAAGTGAAACTGTGATTAATCTTAAAATTAATTAGAATTCAAATTTTGGAAGCACTCTTTTTTTCATTGGTTACGCTGACAACAACAAAAACTGTCTTGAAACTACTGTGAATAAAAGAGGCGTTTTGTCAGCTTACGGCAGTCTTCTGTTTTAATGGAAAACCTAGTACACGAGATTGTGGGTTCAACCAACTGATTGACAAATTCAGCGTAGGCCGAAACACTCACATTTTGCTGTCATGAGTGGATCGGCTACATTCTTTGTTTAACTCTGTGTGTGTGAATAGAGGGGAAAGGACATGCATGAATTTAGCAAAAATTCTAAGCGGTAGGAGTTGTGTACCTTATTTAACAAATAAAATAAATTTTAAAAATTCATTTGTGTGAGTGAGCATGTTATTTTTTAAACTAATAGGGTTTCTTCTATATGTATGTGTTTTTGGTAACGAAACAAATAGGGTTTTGGGGGGGAGGGGGGATTGCTATCTTTGTTTCTTTAACAAAGCTTATCTTTTTTTTAAAATTTGTAAGCACTTTTAAAAATGAAACGTATTGTGGCCGTAGTGGCGTGTGTGTGGATGGTATGTCTACTACTACTGGAAAACGCACATGCTCAGGTCCCACATCCTTTTTGTACGCTGCTTATT
Source organism: Aplysia californica (assembly GCF_000002075.1). NCBI lineage: Eukaryota > Metazoa > Mollusca > Gastropoda > Aplysiida > Aplysiidae > Aplysia > Aplysia californica. Next base: position 108,897 of record NW_004797345.1, read on the forward strand.
GATGTTGATGTCGTTAAGGCGGGTGGTTGGAAGAAAGCCTTGTGTAGCTCATGCTTCTTTTCTTTCTCTCTGCAGTTTTAGTCCCTTTTTGTATGTGTGTGTGTCTGTATGCAGAAAATAAGTCATACGTCACTTGGAATTGAATTTCATACTTTTTACTTAGCAGATCAAGATCATTACCTACTTTGCTACAGGGGGGGGGGGGCAGGGCGCCGGCATTGACTACTTCGTTGAAACGGTGCTGTTCTTATTTTGTGATAACCCGGTAGGATGTGTCCTTGCAGTGAACTGGCTTGTTATGCTGGTGTATTATGTATTTGAATATATTTATGTGGTTATGTGTGTATGTATGTATGTACGGTATATAAGTATATCTACTTATAGATAAATTGTATGATATAAGTAATTATATAATGTATACATACATATATTTTATATATATATATATAAGTATACATATGCACCTATGTTCGTGTATACAGTCTGACACAGGTAACACAAACACATGAAACTGGAAGTCACAGATGGTGATAGCTCATTTAATGTGCCATTCCCCAACTGAACTGCTATAAATTCCTTTGTGTTGGCAACACAGTTTTCTCAAACACTTTACAGATTTGTTGAACAGCTTATCTCGAAAAGTGGGTCGTTGGCGGGTGCTCTTGTGTGGTTTGCTCCTTCTTTCCTATCAAACATCTATCATCCTTATCTCCTCTCCTTCTTTTTTGTGTTTGTTACTCTTGTAACACCTCTAATCTTCGGCACTAAAAAAAAAAAATTAGCTCAAAAAACCGTATCACATTTTCCCTCACAGGTGCTTCAAACTAAAAGTAATGTTATTGATTTCCCTAACTTTGTGTGTGTCGAAACTCATTTGTCAATTCCTGACGTGTTTGAGTTATCCGTGCGTGGCTGTATGTTTAAATATTTGTATATGTACATATACTACATGTACATATGTAGACATATGTGTATATGCATATAAATATATATACAATATAAATGTGTGAGTTTGTGTGTATACACAGTAAAATCTCGGTATGTAACTTACTCGGCTTAAAACATACCCACGCCTATAACGTTATTATTCTTTAGTCCAGAGTCCCATCTAGTATTTTTACTCTGTAAAAGCTGTGTCTAAAACCTACCTCTGCTAAAAACACACTTTCATCTATGACATTCAATTTTCAAGGGGTTTTACTAGTTTTACTTTGATACACCTTTTTTTTAGGGTGGGTTTCACTTGTACATAACTCTGCAATAAAGTCCAAAATCTTGGGTCAAAAGAGAGTAAGTGATACTGAGGTTTTACTGATATATAATATATGTGAGGCAGCGTGGTGGAATCAGGCTCTCGTCAAAATAATTAGAGTGAAGTTATTTGCATTTTTCTGCAGGTTTGTGGATTTTTATCAAATTTTAGTTTTTTGGCTCTACACCTTTCATGCCCATTAAAGAACTCATTTCTGTGAGGGTTTTTCTGAAAAACGTTGGTTAAAGGCACAAAAAATGTAAATTTATAGTTACCACGGACTCTTAAGCTAGGGAAATAACTTATCTTTGGCGACCATTTTCTCACTAATTTTACCTCTGAAAACAGGCGACACCCACCTCCTTCATTCACAAATATCTCGACTTGTATTCAAGACAAGTGGATATTTTTTTCAACCAAGTAAAGACAAGTGAACAAGCTTTCAGATGATACCAATAACTCCACATGCCCAAAAATTTACAGAGAGCCTGATTCCACCACGGTGCCTCACATATGTAGAAGAGTTTTCCAAAACTCTGTACGTCAATTTTGACGATTGTCTGATGTCAACACGTTGTCACACATGTGCATATACTTGACATACACATGTAGGCCTATATAATGATATATACAGTATAGCACGGGTAGCTCGAATTCGTCGGGGCGGGCCTCGGTAGTTTGAGGGATCTATAGTTCAAGGGATATCTTACAAATGTGAAGAAGAAAGGAAAAAAACGGGACTGCGGCAGGCACAGTTCGACGGATGCATGATTTCGAGTCTTCTGTGTTCGGCCTATACTATCCATGCGTATGAACGTATGTGACATACTGGTAAAATCAGGCGCTCGTCAAAATTGACTCACACAGAGTTTTGGAAAAACCCACTCTTCATCTCTATATATATAATATTGTCATTGTTCTCCTGGTGGCAGCCTGCTTGTGAGGAATGATTTCTCTTATTAGTTTCCTCTCAGCCTTCATTATTGGAGGGGGGGGGGCCTGCAGGAATATTCATTCCCGTGTGGCTCGTCAGATTTACTGGCTGCTGTTTCATTTTGTGTCGTGTATGCCTATGCCATTTGCAACACTTGTAAGTAAGCTGATACCAATGAGTTGTACGATAAAATAGTGGAAATCATTATTATTTATTCACGAGCGAGCAGAAAGATACAACTTTATCTTAAATCGAATGTTCAAAGTTCTGAATTAGAAAGGCTTCCGCAAGTTGTGCATTTTTGGGTGAACTGAAAGCCTACCAGCAACCTTCCTAACTCTGATTCCAATACAGCCTCTTGGGCTGCCTTTTATTAGGTATTGGAGGATACAGAAGCTGAATTCAGGACTAGTAAAAGTACTAGTAGTGTTAATGTTGGTAAATCGCTACCTCAGTATGACAGAGTACTATCTGACATTTTTGGCCGTTTTGAAATCAGAGATCAAATGCTCTATCTGCTCTATCAAAATCGTAAGTCTAGTCTGAGTCGTTGTCAAGATATTCAAAGAATTGCATTTGAAAAAGCCTGACATATTGACATCAAATTTCTCAAAACTGGGCACGGAGCGGATAGTACTTTGTTATTCTAAGGTAGTGAAATGCCAAAAGAATCTTTGCTGACTTGCGACGCCTCGCTTCCCAATTTGTTTTTGAATAAAAATGTAACCTTCTGTCAGAGAAATAATGCTAGTATAGCTTTCCAGGCTGTTTTTTTTGTAAACAGATAAAGCCTCCTTAGTGTGGCACATGTGGTGAGTTTTTGTGTTGGGGGGAGGGGGGGGATGTGGAGAGGCGCACAATTTCACTCATCCGTCGGAATTAATTATTTATATTATTAATTATGAAGCACAAGTGATATCTCGTGTAACTCAGTCGCTGTAAAAAATGTTTATATATTGAAATTGAATTGAATGCTCCCGTGGTTCTGTTTCTTTCTGCATCATCGCATGTTCTATTCTGTTATAACCATTAACATTTTGTCATGGCTCACTCCTGAAATTGTTTATTATGGCTGTCCAAAAAAAAAAAGTAAAATAAAAGGCTGTGTGTTGGAATGTCACAATATTCCAAGTATGAGAGAATATCAAATGTTTCAGTGAAATGAACTGAATTGAGGCCAGTGTGTACAAAAATTTGTCCTTGCTTCTCAAAGGGAGCAGAGACTTTTTTTTTTGCCTTTTGAATATTAAGGCTGTTTGCATCAATTTGAGGTTAGTGAGAGCAGTTAAGCTGATTTTTATTTTCGCGTGAATGCTGTAGGGGGTTATTTCTCATCATGGGACAAAAAAACTGAGGCCCAGAGTACCATATGAATGGGAAAGGAAAGCTGTGGCAGTAACCCAGTGTTGATTTGACACCTCGGGGCAAGGAACCTCAGCGTCTTAACAGCCACCATCTATGTATTGACCTCTAAAGTTATTGTGCTCCTCTACTGGGCCTTGAAAGGTCACTTTACAAGACCTGTTGAGCACTTGACCTCATGGTTGCAGTAAGTATAGAAAGAAGAATGCAAAAAAGACTAAGGTTGAAGTAGACCTACATCAAGGTTGATATTTTCTGAACTGGCTGCTGCTATGAAAGATAGAATCTGAAACTTGTTGGCATTCGACCTCAATACCTCGAAGTATCATGTACATGTTTGTCTACATTACTGTCCTGTCTTCACTGTATGAAATTGTTTGGTAAAAATAAATGAGACAAACCCTCAGTTACATGAGTTATTTTTTTCCTATTTTATATTTTATTTTAATTTTTTGTCTTTGAATGTTGGTGTTTTACATGTACACACACACACACACACACATTTTTTATTTATTTTTTTTTGGGGGGGGGGGGGGGGGGGGATTGATACAATTGATAGCGCTGTCAAAAATTCATGGCACAACTTATCCTCAAATATCTTTTTAACTGTTTAAAATATCACCTAAACTTTGCACAGCAATTTGTACATGTACTATCGGTTTGTCTCAACTGTATCATACTTTTTCAAGACGATTAAGACTGGATTAAAATAACTTTTCTTCATAAATTTATATAAAATACTTCTCCATGGGCCGAAAAAGGAATTATTCACAGCACTTCCCACTTCTTACACACATTTTGCGTATGCGTATGACCTACGTCACTGCTCCCCCATGACACTTTTTAGTGGCAAAACTAGTTACAAGAAATTAAATTTATAGTGAACTTTATGTTGCACTAAAGGTTCTCAAAACATGCTGTAATAAACATAATCTTGCGATTAGAAAAAAAAGACAGGCTTGCTTTCAAAAGCGGCATTGTCCCAGTTGTAAACGTTTTCAAATCTGTAGAAACCACCCACTAGGATATTTTTAGCTTTGTACAGTGGAAACCTGATATAAAAGGGATGGTGGGACCATAGAAAAAGTTCCCTGTTAAATCAGAAATGGAAGGGAAGTAAGCATTTGTGGACTAATTCAGCTGTATTTATTCATGGGTAGTTTCCCTTGCCACAAGTACCCTGCACATGACACATTACGCGTGCGTGTAGCTAGGCTTAGGGCTGGATCGAAGTCTGCAGCCCTCTTTCACTTCACCCGCTGCGTGTGCTTGCAGTAGCGTGGTTTGCGTGAGCTTGCTGTCTTAGTTTTTACTCATTGTTAACGAGCCTTTGTCACTGATAGAACCGATTTGGCCCCGATGGGGCTCTGTTATTGCCGATAACTTTTAATAGAGACAAAGAGAAGGGGGAAAAATTGGGATTTTAAAAATCCCTGTTATTACTGGATCCCTGTTATTACAGGGCCTGTTATATATGGTTTGGGGTCTCTCGTGGCCTAGAGGTTAAGGTTTTGGCCTCTCATTCAAAAGGTCCCGGGTTCGAATCCGGGTAGCGACCGAAAAATGTTCTTCTCTAAATTTGTCTCCTTTCACCTCATTTCCTGCTCTCTAGCAATGTTCTGTCGTCTGCTTTCGTCTCTTCTTTCTGCCCCCACCCCATCACCTCCTTTGCCCCTTCCTCTGGGCTCCTGATTCTTTCTGCAGCCTTTCTACTGCTACTCCGTCGCTTCTTCTTACTGCTGTCTTTCAGCCACACCCCTGATCTTCTGGTAGGAAAGACCTACACCTAGCCTTCTCGGACAAGGGTGAAAAATCTCGGAGGGCCCGTATGCAAGTTGCGCACATTAAAGATCCCTTGGTGGTCAAAAATCGATAAGAGTAGGCTTCGGCCGCCACCCGGGCAAAATTCAAAACCTACCAACTGAAAATATTAGGTGTGTCCCGCACGCTCATATGACCTTATGCAGTTGCGAGCGCCGTAAAACACTTTACCCAAAAATTTTTTTAAAAAAAATATGGTTTCCATTGCAGTAGAAACCTGATATAACAGGGATGGTGGGTCCAGAGAAAAGTCTTGTTATATTTGATCCCTGTTAAATCAGAAATGCAAAGGAAGTAAGCATTTGTGGATTAAGCTGTATTTATTCATGGGTAGTGTCCCTTGTCACAAGTAACCATGAAAAGGGGTTTTTGCCATGTGACGGGCCTGCGCATGACACATTACACGTGCATGTAGCTAGGATTAGGGCTAGATCGAAGTCTGCAGCACAGCACACCGCAGCCCTCTCTCGCTTCACCCCCTGCGTGTGCTTGCAGGGGCATGGCTTGCACGGGCTTGCTCCATCACTGCGTTTCTCTCTCTCTCTCTCTCTCTCACTTTTTACACATTGTTAACGAGCCTTTGTCCCTGCTATAACCGATTGGGCTCCGATGAGACCCTATTATAATCGATAACTTTTCATAAAGACAAAGAGTAGGAAAAAACGGGATTTAAAAAAATCCCTGTTATTACCGGATCCCTCTTATTACCGGGCATGTTTCTTATATTATATGCCAATATGGTTTCCACTGTATTTTATATTGAAAATGAGTTGTATAATTGAAAGCTTGTGAACAGTATTACATCTGTCCCCGTCGTTTTTTCTTATGCATGAAGAATTCTGAAATTATACAAACTGAGCCCAAAAATGTGAAATTATGCGATTCTGTTAATTTTAACAAAGAATGATAAAGGAAAATAATCAGAAATTATGCAAAAAATGATCAAATTTCGCTTAATTATGCTGGGTGCATAAAACCACGGGGACAGGTAGGCTACATGTATAAAACAATTTGAGTTTTATGTGTGTGTGCCACAGATGCATGAAGATTTTGTTTGTTTCAAGATAAATCACAGGTTCATTGACCGGTCACGATGGCGAACGTGACAAGACGCTTGCATAACTTTCTTTTCTCTTCTTTTTTCACAAGTGACAGCAGAGGACAAGTTTTTAATATTGATTTATTTTCAAGGCGACACAGCATTCGTAATGCACAACCTACATGTTACAAAAGTTGCGTTATCTATCAGACTTATTCTGTCCCCGTAGAATTATGCAAATTTAGAAGGCCAAATTATGCACAAAAAAAGCAAAATTATGCAAAAATTATGCAAGTTACCGTAACACCATTCGCGACATATTTTGCACTTTTTCAACGCAAAGTTTCATGATTTTCATGTTTTATGTACAGGAATATTGAAAACAGAACATATCAGTAATTTGTTGTGTATTTGGAAAAGAAAACAATCCCCATCAGTAAAAAAAAATATATATATTATATATATATATATATATATAAAAAAAATTTTTTTAAATAATAATCTCTGTAACTTTCAGCTAGAGGAAAGAAAAACGTTTAAAAAAAAAAAATTTTAAGCGATATCTGGACCTCTGATGCTGGCACATTACTAAAACCACGGACACCTGTCAAACATGAAACATCAACTTTTGATGGATTGGAAAATTGAACATGCTCAAGGAACAAAATCAAAACCCAGATCTTCTAACAAGGGAAATAACCAAGTTTTCACTTAAATGAGACTTAATACGGTGATTACGTCCCTTTAGTCACATGGCGAAGCGTTAATTAACTGTTGTTTTGTGAAAAAAAAAGAGGAAAAAACATGAAAAAACGCGGGTAATCCAAAATTATGCAAATGTTGCAGAATTACGCGCCGCGGCCGCACAATCCTACGGGGACAGCTTATTACCGGAAAATTTCTGGGTGGTAACGAAAGCGAAAGTAGATCTTACTCTTAGATCTTGATTCTTCCCGATCGAGCCTCGGTGTCACAAATACACTTCCGCCACAGCGGTTCAATTTCATTACATTGAGTTTGTCTTTCCATGTTACACGCCTGGACCGCTGGTGCCCCAGTCACGTGTGTAGGCCGCCCATCCGACCCGACACACGCCAGACAGAGTAGACACATGCGAGTGCCAACAACGCATGTGATGGTGTGAAAAAAGGCAGCTGACTGGTCGCATTCAATCGGCTAAGTGAACAATAGTTCACAATGCAGTATGCAGGTGCAATGGATGGTTTTTGGGAATAGATAAAGTTCGTTCTGGGTGAAAAATAAGCGAAGCCACGTCTGTGGGGACTGTTCCCCTTGGAAGCGACCTCGTTGAATCCGAGCTTGCCGATTTAAGTGCTCATTGAATCCGGGTTATCTTTATTGATTTTTTAAAGAAAAAAAAAATCCGGGAATCTGTCTCCTCTCGTTGAATCCGAGCTCCATTGTATTTTAGAAATCATCCTTCTTGGCAATATAGCAGAGAATTCTCTAGACCATTATACAGAGGATGTGCAGGTTTGCAGGCCAAATTTTTTTCCTTCTCTCTATTCATTTGGCTGTTAGTAGAAAATTAAGTGAGAAATGGCCGCAAATAGTGCCTTTACTCTAGGGCTCTGAAAACAAACAAGTCACACAAAAGTCGAAGATCCCCCCCCCCCCGTAAGAATTTTACGGCACTTGGAACACAATAAGGCCATATAAGTGCCAAAGATTAAGAGGTGTTTCAAGGGAGTAACAAACACATAAAAAAAGGAGGGAAAGATAAAGACGATAGATGTTTGGTAGGAAAGAAGGAGCAAACCACACAAGAACACCCTCCAAGCATCCCATGCCGAAGATTTGGCACCCGTATAGGACAAAAAATGTTGAATAAAAATAAAAGAGCAAACCACACCAGAAGAGCATCCGCCAACCACCCATGCTTTCCAAGCAGTCCAACATTCTTCATTCAAAACCAAAAGAATAAGAAAAAAAAACTAGTTAGGCTTTTTCGATTTTTATTTTCAACCAGGTTTCAACTTATGGAATTTCTTGTCCCAAGTCTAGTCAAACAGACCTGTTGAGAAAAAAAAGGCAAGTTACGTGTGGTACACAGAATAATTAACACACACACAAAAAGAAAAAAAAAGGAAAAAGATCACAAAACATCTTTTGTATTTTATAAGAAATTAACTTATGATCAAATTCTATCATTTTTACGTCAAAATTTGACAAAGAGTACAAATATTACATGCTATCAGATCTAATCGATTCTACACAAATAGCCTGGCTGAACTTGCCCATGGAAGAAATTCTATGACTTCTGTAAAGCATACTCAACAGACTGCCGCCAATAGCCAAGGCTTGAGGCGACTTGATTTGAACACTAGCAGGAGAGACTTAAAACAATGAAAGCAGTCCATTTGTTGTGTGACGTAAAGATGCGGATATTTGGTCTTGTTATTTTTAGTAGAAGTTTTACAGCGCTCGCAACTGCAAAGCATAAGGTCATATGAGTGCCAGAAGATTAGAGGTGTTACAAGAGAGTAACAAACATAAAAAAGAAGGAGGGGAGATATGGACGATAGATTTTTTTATAGGAAAGAAGGAGCAAACCACACCAGAGCACCTAACCACCCACGGATATTTGGTCTGAAAGCACAGCTGGTGTCATATATTATAATATAGAGAACAAAGAGTTACAACAAAGTACAAGCAGCACAATGTTCCTGGTGCAGGTGACATTTAATGTATAATTTCGAACATTAATGTCCAATAACCAGATCTTTGATGTCGCATCCAGCTGTCTGACAGCACGCACAAAGTGTGTGGTGAGCCTTGACAATACAGTGATGCGCAATATACAAGAGGTTTCATTCATTTATCTTCCCCAGGCATATATAAACCCACACGCAGTTTTGACAAGTGATTCTCAATATCTAAACACATTACCAGCAGCTTAGATGTAGACCCCCCTATAGGAGAGCTGATCAGCACACAAGCCAACACATAGAACATAAATCAATGAAAGTACTATGATGGGAGCAGGTGTGTGGGGTTTCAAAGCAAGAACCAAAGTTTTTATCACTATTAACCACCACTTTTAATAGGATTTTAGTGATCTAAATTACTACAGTTAGCTTATCTTATATTGGACACTACATTGTGAGAATAAAGAATACGACAAAAAAGTGATGGATTTAGCTAGACCTGCATGTGAGCCTCAACCAGATTGTCTGAAAATTTTGCGCAAATAGATCTAAATAAATAATTCACGCACCTGATGAAATGCTTATTTTTACCAATATTAATAGGCCACAATTACAGCACAACCTATGATAGGGTTTGACACAATAGAATTGGAATATGAATCCTCCATTGAGGTCTATAATGATCTATATAAATCTAGATCTAGATCTAGATTCTATTGGAACAAGAGAGTCGGACTTGAATGAATCCACACGATCTGAACAATTGAATTAGTAAACAAACGAAATTTAAAATGGCCGCTCGAGCACGAAACTGAAAGTAGATAATTTAGGTTGTCGTTCTTTTTCGTATTCGCATTTCTACTTAGGTTCCGACAATTATGTCGGAAAACGCCGACGCCGGCAGGAAAACGAAAGTGCCGACGGGAGAAAAAGGGGTCGCTGGCAGTCGGCCAGGCCTCGCACTACGCACATTGACTGATACAGGTGGGCCTAGCGATAGCATCGGCCGGTTCGCGATTGTCGGATTTCAGACGATTGTCGGCAAACATGCAGGTCTATTTTAGCTTACTCAGGTATACAATGGAATCAGCTGCAGTGAAAGAGACTTTCGCAAAGGTACATGTTCCTGATGCAGGTGACATTAAATGTATAATTTCGAACATTCATGTCCAAATATCAGGAGTATTTTATATGTTGCATCTGCCTGATCTACACGCACAATACACATGGTGAGTCTATTCATAAAACTGATGCACGAAGACGAAAGTTGTTTTCCATGTCAAAAAGAAAGAGGTGTTAGAACGTACAATCTACAACAGTTTTAACACTGTGCTCTTTAATTAGAGTAGGACGGTTAAAAATATTTTGCATACCCTTACAATATGAAACAACCAAATTTTTATTGGTCTATCCAATCAATCATTTTAAACTTATCCAATCAATCATTTTAAACTAACTCGAATGACAAAATTTTTAGACATTACTATCCTGATAGTATGGCCAGAACTTCCCAACACCCAGAATATATTTTTAAAATTTGAGCATTTCAACAAGATGACACCCATACAAATTGCCTTTGATGGCTGCAAGACCAGGGGAGACGAGAGAAAGTTGAGAAAACTATCACAATCTACAGTAGTTGCCAGACATTTTATCCTCCACATGACACCAATAAGCTACATGTACTTTGGAATAACGGTGAAGCAAAAGTTAAAACCAACACCCCCCCCCCCCCCCAAAAAAAAAATAATAGGGAAAAAAATTCCACTTCTTGCAAATCAAACCTAAGAAAAACAACAAAACATTCAAATGTTCCTGGTGCAGGTGACATTTAATGTATAATTGCCAACATTAATGTCCAATAACCAGAACTATTTATGTAGCATCCAGCTGTCGGATCAACACGCACAATCATGTGTGGTGAGCCTTGACATAAACCAGAGATGCAATTTACCTTCAACCTTTACAGAGAGGAGAAACATTGGAGACTACCAAGTTTATACACAACCTCCCATTTATTCCCTCTCAAAACAACATAATTTGTATTTTTTTTTTTTTTTTTTTTTTTGAGTATTTGTTTTCATTTAGGTTGATTGTCATTCAGCTCGCATGTGAAAACTTACGGAAAAAAAGTAATCGAGTCACTACTTCTCACAAAATTCACAATCTTCAGTGAACAAATCTGCAGTTTACTGAAAATACTGGCAAGGACCTCAAAGAACAACCTATTTTCAGAACAGTACTGTAAAGTACTTTTCTACTAGAGGTAACACGCCGTCCCATAGGGAGATATTGATCTTACCAAAGCCCATGTCCTCATCAGACTCCTCAGACTCTTCCTTCTTCTCCTCCTTCTTCTTCTCCTCTGCAAATGTAACATAAAAAAATAAAATGCAATGAAACAAAACAGAACAATATACCACCACAAACTCCTTTCAAATGACATGGTGAATGAAACTAAAACATTGCACAAAATAATTGACAAGAAACAGCATCCACTACAAACCAACAATCCCAAAATATTCATGTTTCTGATGCAGGTGACATTTAATGTATAATTTGCCACATTAATGTCCAATAACCAGAACCTTTATGTAGCATCTAATTGTCTCATCAACACGCACAATGTTTGTGGTGAGCCTTGACATTACAATGATGCACTTAATAAAACTTTTACAGGGCAACATTTGAAATACACGTTACATTTGGTTACATGCACAGTATCAAATGGAAAAACATACCACAAACATGGTTTGAATCCACAGCTAGGTCTCAAAAGACAGACAAAACACAGTGATAAAATATTGTACCCCAGACCTCCAAGCGCCCACAAGTTATTAACCACTACAACATAAGTGGATATTAATGGCTGAAAAATAATAATAGCAGCATTTGCATAGTAAGAATTCCCGCTCAACAGCAAGCTCTCTATGCACTTTACAAACTATATTATTACCCCAGCAGACCCGATAGCATTCAGAAACAACTTCAACTTCCTGGGAAGCACAAGCTGCCACTTATAGGCACTAAAACACTCACATAATGACAAGACAACACCTCGTACCCCCTTTCCAGTAAAACAGAACCCTCAGAAGGGTCTGGACGGGAAGTTTTTTTTTGGGGGGGCAAGTGTTTTACTGCACTTGCAATTGCATAAGGTCATGTGAGTGTGCAGGACATTAAACATTTTCAGTCGATAGAAAATTTTGAAATGAATTTTAGATCACCAAGGGATCTTTAATGTGCGCAACTTTCACATGGGACCTCCCAAGATTTTTCGGCCCTGTCAGAGTGGCTAGGTGTAGATCTTTCCCACCAGAAGATCAGGGGCGTGGCTGAAAGACAGTAGCAAGAAAGAGCCAAGGAGTAGCAGCAGAAAGGCTGCAGAAAGTGGAGACAAAAGCAGACGACAGGACATTGCTTGAGAGCAGGAAAGGAGGTGAAGACAATTTTAGAAGAAAATTTCTCGGTTGCTACCCGATTCGAAACCGGGACCTTTGAACGAGAGGCCATCACCGCTCTTGGCCATGAGAGCCCCCACGGGAGTCTATTCCCAAATCCTGAGCAAGGGGAGGAAACCCACCTCCAGTGAATACAAGCATTTATTATTTTTTTAACCCACAAGTTTTAAAAATACTAAACAAATTCCAAAAATCTCAACAACAAAAAAGAGAAATGAATAGTTTCAGAAAGACGACTGGTTGGAGTGTGCAAGTTAGGGTGGAGCGTGTAGGGAAATTTCAGGGCGACCTAGTGTGTAATGTGTTAGACGACATTCATCTATCTCCCCCTGTAGGAAAGAAAGAGGAACCCACCAACAGGAGCGGCACCAGCAGCGGCAGGGGCAGCAGCACCACCACCTCCGGCAGCGGGCGCAGCACCAGCGGAGCTTCCCACGTTGGTGATCAGGTCCTTCACGTTCATGCCATCCAGAGCCTTGGAGAACAGACCTAGAGACAAAGAACATAATATGCTGTCACGGAAGAAGCTGCCCCCCCCCCCCCCCCCCCCCCGATAAAAAAAGACATTCCTTTGTCTTAGAACTACAACAAAGAATTTTAAGAAAGAACTACAGACACATGTACTTAAAACACTTCATAAGTTTTGAACACACACACACTGGGCAGAAATCAGTTTAATTTACTCTCAACTGTCATAGAACCTATAATTTTTTTTTACATAGAATCGGTGTAGTTTTTCTCTCTGTGATAACTTTCCAACTTAAAAGAGGAAGCAAAAAACCTGGCAATGGACTTTTAAGACCTATTTATTTTAAAGCAGCCACTCACATACTGTCAGGCCAGCTAGTCCAGTCTTTTATTGCTGAATGGGTTATTTGAAGTTAGTAATATGTAGGCAACTACACATATTTCATATATATGGGAGTTCCAGGGGGCCAGAACTGTTAGGGGTTGTTGGTCAGCCGGCCGGCCCTCAACGAACTCCTTCCTATCATTTATAGTGATTTGAATGTACAGCAACAAAGAAGTGTAGAGCGCCTGTCTGGCTAGAGACACAGATTCTCCACGTCTACAAACCTGCTGACTATACTTAGAATTAGAAAAGAACCGCCACTGACCCCGAAAGGCTAAAATAATTAGGGCATACACTGCATGCTCAGCTCAATATTTTGGCCCTACACACAGCGAGTGCTTGACATTGCTTTTCTACGCGTTGAAAAAAATCCAACACTTACCAGGCCAGTATGGCTCGACTGATACTCCAGCAGCTTTCAGGAGAGTGCTGATTTTTTCACTCTGTAAAAAAAGATAAGATCAATTAGGCCTACATCCTGGTGAAGAACAAAATTCAGACAATGTTCTATATTTTTTTAATGTAGTTAATTAAGAAGACTTCTGTTTGTTTTTATGTAGTCTAAGACAAGGCTACATGAAAGAGAAGAGGGAAAAGACAAAGGCGCAAGCGAAAGTGTAAGCATGCTCTCCAAAAGCCAGAGTAAAACCAGTGAGATCCAGAGGCATATATTGAAACATCTAGCCTATGGTTTTGGAAGAGAAAACTGTCATAATTGTTAACCATAGGCTACTGAATTAAAATGTATTTGAAAAAACAACAACCCCAAGACATTAAGTTGACTAATAAGCATTTGACCCAGTTTGGTGACTAAAAATCCAGTGTTTGTTGCAAGCTGTTGTCTCATAAAAATATTTCTTTCACTTTTAACTTGGGCATCGATGTAGAGCAGTATTATTGGATCAAGGAGGCAACACCTTTGCCACTGTACTGAGTGATTTCTTTATCGTACCATACGCAAAGCGCAGCAAGCGGCTTGTTCAATTTTCTAATGAACTTTTTCACGTCGCACACCCTCTGCTTCTTTCTCATTCCAGTTCTTTCTATTTTTGCATTCTGCATCAATTTCTCTTGAATTTCCGCTTTCAATGACAACTCAGCGTGCCATCGTTCCGATGCTCGATCGACACTGTCACTTCACAATAAACAATGTGAATCTAGCGCTAGGTTGGCACAGAACGGGGTATTTTTTTACTTTCCCTCCCTTAACTACCGGTTGTCCATTTTCTACTAAATATTGATGCACTGAACACGAATATCAACTTCATTTCCGTCGCAAATAAACAGCTTTCGAAATATTTGACTGTTCTTAAAATCGAGATAGACGTGCTTTGGACCAATCGGGGGGGTCTGCCCCCCCTGAGGTTAAAGAAAATCTGGGGGGTTACAGGGGGGGCATGCCCCCCCCCCCCCCTGTTTTAACCCATAATATGATTTTTAGTTACATTTGAAATTTTCTTGAAAATAATTGATTTGCGACAGTTTTAGTGGCTTTATTTGTGATCTGCAGCAAACAGTACTAGTACTGCAGTTTGCCCCCTGAAGCAGTGCATCTGTGTGCGGGAGTGAAAGTAAAAATTTACCCAGAACCAGTGCTTCCACCAGCTGAAGCCGAAAAGTAAGGAAAATAGCAGGGTCCAGGGACAGCGTCCGGTGGGGGTTCAGGGGGCGAGGCCCCCGAAGAAATTGAAATTTAGTGCTTATAGATGGTAGAAAATGGCATTTGGGAGCCTGTTTGAAGATATTGCCTACAGCCCATAACATATATTTTTTCACCAACATTTTGTCTTGTTTGACTTCATCACCAACATATATCTTTCCAATGCTGGAAATGTTTAAAAACAGGTTCCCCTTTCATTGCTACTATAATTCAATTAATTTGTAGTCGCACCATTGGTGGTAGCAGGCAAACCTGGGAATAATGAATAGATGTACCTTCAAAATACGGTTGCGCAGAGTATACCCACATTTTTTCTAAATTTTAATGTCTGAATGTTGCCTGTCATAACCTCGGAACACCACTTCGAATTATTCTTGATTTTATACAGGGTGCTCACTACAGACGGAATCGGCCGATCGCCTCAAAAACAAACGTGTTTGTTTTCAGTTTCAAAGCAAACACGGTTGTTCGACCGAGTCGGGCGATCAGCGCAATCGGCCGATCCCATCTGTGGTGGGCACGCCCGTATCAGCATATTATATTTTTTTCATCGCGGCCCTTATATTGCGTTCACGTGCCATAGAATCTTCGCATTGATATTTATCTAGCTCTAGATAAAATTTGCGAAAGGCCACCTCTATTCTCACCCGGGATGAGAATAGTGCAGGCTAGTCTTTTGGCTATTCTCACCCGGTGCGCATTCACTGTTATAGCCTAGATCTAGGCCAACAAATTTTGCGTTCACCCTAAACCACAGAATTCTACACTGTGATAACAGAAAAATTGTAGAATTCTGTGCCGTGAACAAACGTTCCATTACAACTGTAGCCTACTAAAAGCGTACAATTTTGTATGTGGGCAGTGGAGAGAGAGAGAGAGAAAGAGACAGAGAAAGGAGTAGCGTGAGAACTTCCGGTCAAAACAAAATGGCGACCCGCGTAGTTCTGCTCGATTCGAAAAGTTAAATTGAAGTGACTATTTCTCCGAACGTTCGGAGAAATAGTGCCGATCTTTATTTCTCCGAACGGTTTCCGGCTTCCGGTCTCGTGATTTTTTGTCTATTTATTGCGAGAGTTCGGCGCCAACTTTCATTCTGCCTCTGGCCTCTGGTCTGGGAAGGAACACCGCATGGCAAGCCCGCCTACAGACAACCTTCAGTAACACCCACCACCATCATGCACATCATGTACACACACTAACTAAACATGACCAGTGGGCAACTTTTGAACGTATGACGAGCTGAGCTGTGGACGGAGAGACAGTGTGAGTGAAAGAGCGGGTGAAAGGAAGAATGTGCGAGTGTATCCACAGGCGACAGCAACTACAAGACAAGACGACGACACCGACCCCCTGGCCTGGTCCACAACTCACGAAAGAAAGGAATGCAGCTCAGGCAGTGTTTTGCCTATATTATTGTCCATGGTTCGCAGGGTGCAAAGGAAAGAATGATATTTTCTTTGTGTGTGCCTGGAGGGAGGGGGTGGGGTATGAAGAAAGTCATGCGGACAGGGATGAGCCGCGGGAGAGAACACGGGAATTGAGCCTGAATTGAATGAATGAGGGAAACTGAAAGAGACGAACGACTCATGAGCCCTGGAGTGAATGGATCCTGTGTTTCTATTTTTGTATACTTTGAACTGTTACTGAATACAGGCTGAGTACATTGGTCGCAGCAGTGACAAACGCAGATGCCAGTTCTATGTGTCGTTATCAATAACCCTCCGTAGATCTAGATCTAGATCTAGACAGCACACGAGTGAACACAACACATTACGTTTAAGAGCAGCACCCTTCATAGGCAACACGCCATATCTGTAGCGAAAAACTGTTTGGAATTGTAGCATTTCTTTATATAAATATTTACTGCGGACATTTTTTGGACCGCTTGAACCATATTGTATACGAACAATCTTTGGTAAGCTTATACTATAATTATAGATCTATATAATATCCGAAATTTGCGAGAAAGGATGTGATTTCAGAGTGTTCGGAGAAATAGTGCCCAGCTTTATTTTCCCGAACGTTCGGAGAAATAGTGCCGGCCACTACCGTAGCATCTTTGTAGACAACCAAATTAATTTACTTTTGTGTTTTAACATCATTTTTTAACTTTGTTTTGGTCAATTTGATCGTCCACACCGATAGACAGTATTCAGAAAGAGACAGAGAGAGAGAGAGAGAGGGGAGGAGTAGACCTTGCGAGAACTTCTGGGCAAAACAAAATGGCGACCCGCGTAGTTCGGCTCGATTCGAACAGTGAAATAGCCATAGCATCTTTGAAGACGATCAAATTAGCTTACTTTTGTGCTATAACGTAATTTTTTCTTGGCTTTTATCAATTTGATCATCCACACCGATAGACAGTATTCCAAAATGAGGAAAAGCAGGTCTTGTTTCGCACCGGGTGAGAATAGCCTAAGCTGGCAAGTCTCACCCGGGGTGAGAGGTAGATCGTTTTTCTATTCTCACCCCGGATGAGAATAGCCACTTCCTTTGCGAAAAAAGTTTCTTTCCGACAGTAATTTTCTGTCTGAGATCAAAATCAGTCTTGATCAACGCGCAGATTTTCCAGCCGCGGCAACAATCCGAAGATAAAAGGAATGAATGAATGATAGAAAGGAGGAAGTTGGCACAAAAGGTTCGTCAGATTTTGATCCATCTGCAGGTAAAAAATGTACTGCCGACCAACACGCAATAAATGCATGGGACTGGGATATAGCGGTATAATGTTCGATTGCAGGAAATGCGCAATTTGGCAGGTTTCTATAACGTTAACTTGTTGCCAAGAGAATTACCGTAAATATCCGTAACTTATACAAGACCATACGAAGGTGAGTACGGAATTTCGGCAGTCCTGCACTATCGGTTTTTTTACGGAGGGAGTTGATAATGATGGATGAACAAGTACGGAACCGGCAGAAAGTACGGAAGAGTGGAAGCACTGCAGAACGGAAGTAGAAAGTTACATGCGCAAGCCTCTTTTCGCCTCTCTCCCGGTTCAGTGTTTTCCGCGTGTAAAAAAAGTAGCCTATCGTAATTTGCTACCAACAGTGGTCCAGCGGAGGAAGGAGGAAGTAGCGGGAAAAGCTAGATCTAGATGAAGCGGAGTCTGCTATTTAGCGGTAAAGTGGCAGCTATCACTTTACTCAAATGAAAATGAGAACGCGAAGGAGAGAGAGAGATGGGGGGGGGGGGGGGAGAACTATGTCTGTCTAGACCTTGGCCATAGATCTAGAAGAACCAAGGTCTACCCCGAGCAGCCAAGAGGGGGCTGAAACTCCGAAATCACAAAATATTACCCCTACCGGGTCGGTATATAATATACAATCCTAATTGCCAAACGCTTGCCAAAACATCAAATCATGGTGAAATGCAGGGGGCATACCCCCCCCCCCCTAAAACCCCCAATCCCTGCATGATTATTCCAAGCACGTTCATTGGTCACTCGAAATAGGGCAATGGCAGGCACACAGGAAGACTTCCGTAACGAACGAGCACCCCATCAAACAAAAAAGAAGAGGCCTAACCCGATCCCTCAATTCTGCTGTCTCAGAGTGGTCGCTCGTTACGAAGTCCTCCCGGCACACACATCCGGTTGTTCTGTTCCCCTGTAACATCGCAATGGCAATGGGGATACTCTGAGGCGAACTTATCCGGTTGTTCTCTCTGCCGACCTCGCTCTACATGCCGTTACATGCAATTTTATCCGAACCAATATTGATTGATATCTAAGAAGCCCGTAAGTTTTATTATTTTTGTTGCAATTCTTATAGGGTCTACCCTTCTTTTTCTTCTACATGATTATCAAGATCTCTAGATCTAGATCTAGATTTAGTCAAATTGATCAGCCTGCGCCACCCCCAAACCCCCCCCCCCCCCACTCCCACTGCCCCACCCTCTCCCGCCATAGAGTATAGAGTCACAGGCCCAGGCAAAATCATTCAAATCAAATGTTAGCACGAAACAAGCTTGTTGATTGAAAATCTTGATTCAGTATCCCCCCCCCCCCCCAGAAGGGTTACAAGCAGGCCTTTATTCATGACCAATAACTATAGCCTATCCAGGAACATGAACCTGAGAGTTTTATTGAAGACCAGTGGACAACGTAGGCCTATGCCTAGATCTATATCAGTCATGTGTGCAATACAGTAAGTCTAAGAAGGGTCTACTTACGGTGATGGCAACTTGATCATCAGCCAAGATCAAGGCAGCATATACGCATGCAAGTTCGTCGTTACCGGCCATGTCGTCAAATTAAGTTGAAAACTTAGAGGATGGTGTAAAATAGCAGTGCACGTCGCCGATTTGGCCTTAGCTCGGTTGAGAACAGTACACTTTCACAACAGTGATGCCATGAAAAGGAAGTGGTCAATGTAGCTTGCCAGTACAAGGACTCTACAACCGCCAAAATTTTATTTTTTTAAATGTTAAAATACCGGAATATCAGAAGACTTTTTCTTTCACTCCGTGTACTGAATTATGAAATTAAACAACATGGGTGTTACTTAACCTTTCAAATAGTAGTACATTAAAACTTGACAAAATAAATAGTATTCAACTCTAAATCAGACAATTTTCTTGGTACATGCCAACTCACTCATTCAACTTTTGGACCATTACTCGACAAATCCCATTAGGCATACTTTACAGCTACCTTCTTCGCTTCCTGTAGGCTAAATGAGCCATTCCTCGTGGTTTTCCAGTTTCCTATTTTTCTTTGCATTCTCGATCCCCTTTCCAAAATTTCCAACGTTCAGAGGCAGTGTCGAGAGTGTGATTACAAAACTAACCTTCTCAAATTAGATCTAAGTCTTTAAGACACAAACAGCTCCTTCCCGACCCCCTCCAACAACGGATTGCATTGGATTCTTCGACTCTGAAATCAATATAAAACCAGATGAAAATTGTTGGCCGAACGCCTTTTATTTCGACACTTTTAAACTCATTAGCCAACATTTTTAAAATCTAATAAGTAGATCATTGAATTTACATGTGGATCTAGGCCTATTGTGCAATCTAATAGTGATTTCCCTTCCTGTGGAAAGAAATGGGCGAAATTAGAAGGTAGAGGGTAGGCGACTACATAATTGATTGTGAAGTGAGTGTAGAAAAAGATTAAGTTATTAAAATGCCCTTTTACCATTTTCTATGACAAAACAGTGTTCATTTCTTGTACAGGCCTAATTGTCTTATCCCCAACTATGCATTTTTTTATTTCAAGTAAGGAAGGAATTGTTAATTTTTAATCACAAGAACCTCGCTCCGTTATTACTATTACATAAACAATATAAATATAGGCACCCCCCCCCCCCTTCTATCTGTCTCTTTGGTTTATTCTCTCTCTCTCTCTCTCTCTCTCTCTCTCTCTCTCTCTCTCTCTCTCCCTCCCTCTCTCTCCCTCTCTCTCTCTCTCTTCTTTTTTTGTGCTCTACACCCCACCCCCCACCCTTCTCTCTCTCTCTCTCTCTCTCTCTCTCTCTCTCTCTCTCTCTCTCTCTCTGTCTGTCTGTCTTTCATTCGCTCACCCTTCCTCTCACCTCACTCTCAACGTTTGCGAAACCTCTCACTCTCACCTTATTTGGGCCTGAAGTCTATTAATAGGGTAGTGTACGTATAAGCATGAGGTTTCAGCAGCTTTTTACTTTTAACTTAAAATTTCTCTTTCTGTTTTAGCCAAAAATGCTGAGTCCTCGTCTTTCAAAGTTATTAAAAATTTGTAATTTTTGTTCATTCTTTTTATTTTTGTTCATTTGTTTCGTTTTCTTTTGTTTGAGTAAAGAGAATAGAAGCACATCGAGACAATATATAGCTGCCATAAGTGCGGGGGAAAAGTAAGAGAAACAGAAATAAAAGAGGGGGGGTGGATGAGAACCCACCAATGGCACCCTCCAACCACCTGTATAGGTTGACGGTCGTACTGAAGTGTACAACGACTCAGAAAGACAGTTGAGAATTTCAACACCACAACATAATATACCATGTATTGTGTTACCTTACATTAACTTTTTGTTGGTCTTTAATTATTTTTTGTTAAGAATTTGTTTTTATTTTAAATTTCCTAAAGCACATATTATTATGTTGGCCATTATCCGGCGTAATTTGGGGAAATTATATGAATGAGAGGCTGGGCGTGACACTGGAAACTTTTTGCAACTTCCTCTCCTTAATTAAACCAATACTGGGCAATAGGCTACCTGGGTTATAATTAATATTATAGGGTATAAAGACTTTGCGGACGGTAAAAGGATATAGGGTAAATCAGGCGCACCGTCCCCAACTACTATGGGAAAGATGAAACAAAAAGGGGAGAGGGGGCACTAGGCCAAACGAAAATAACAAACAATCTAACATTTTGTGCACAGAGAGGAGAAAGCTTGTGATTTTCAAACATAAATTATACATATACTTGTGCTAGGACCTTACACCAATAAATGGACTCCTCTCTCTCTCTCTCTCTCTCTCTCTCTCTCTC
>NW_004797345.1:132571-143596 GCF_000002075.1 Aplysia californica
GCGTTAAACAACGGAATCTTAGGTGAACCGGGATCATAAACGACGGGATCTCAAGTGGAGACTACAATGATCGATTAAACCGGGTACGTACAGAGCTATTAGAGGAGACTCAAACTCTTTCCACCCACCCCCCCTCCCTTCATCTTACTTTAATTAATTAGACAGACAAATTATTCACCGTTGCTTTTCGGGTACTGGATTTATTTTTGATTTGGCGCCGCTAGGACATCTAGCTCTAGCCTATATTTTGACATCAGTAACAGTAATGAGATAAATGGGTTTTAAAACATGAAATAAGTCTACTGATTTTCCTTATCTCCAGGACCTCAGAATAAACCATCTTTCCTCTAATCTAGATTTCAGTGCGAGAGTCAGAGGTCGACCATGGTTCCGCTGCGAGAGAGGCTTTTATCAGGCGTGTGCGTTGCCGCCCACAGAGCAGCCTCCATTAGCCTACCGTACAACCTCCCTCCTTGACTTGTGCTCATATGTCTAACAACATAGCAAAAAGCACGCGCGCGCGCGCATGTGGTTGTGAGTAAAAAAAAGTGCAAAATCAATTCCGCAGCACCTTTCTTTGGTGGTTTTTACAACTTGTTGATTCTGCAACTTTTCTCAAATAGCCTAGGCTGTGTTTCCTCCACACAGGATGTTACTGAGCTGGTTTTGATCTGTTCTTTCTCGAGAGAAATGTGGATACTTTCATTTGATACCGTTAATCGGACCTTTTATTGATTTGTCGACAAAATTGACAGAAAACAGTAAACAGCCTGCAAGCCCCCGCAGCAGAAGACGAAAAAAGAAAATTTGCCACCTGGCAAAATAAACACGAAAAAAAAAAAAAAGTTGCTGATGAATTGATGCTAGGTATTTGCTAGGAGTAGAGTCAACATTGCGAGGCCGACTGAGATTTTAGTCCAGGTCCAAGAAATCACTATTCTGTCCTTACCATCGACTAGACCGGTACATTTGCATGTGGTTTTTATCACTAAATATGTTTTTTTATTGTGACATAACCAAATAATCAACATGTGCCGCTGTTAGTTCTGTCACCTTGTCTGATTGACTAAATTATTATTACGATTAGGATTAGTAGGCTAAGCTTCCGATGATAACAATTCC
Source organism: Aplysia californica (assembly GCF_000002075.1). Classification (NCBI taxonomy): domain Eukaryota; kingdom Metazoa; phylum Mollusca; class Gastropoda; order Aplysiida; family Aplysiidae; genus Aplysia; species Aplysia californica. Next base: position 133,694 of record NW_004797345.1, read on the forward strand.
ATCCATCATGTTATATATATACTACTTTAGTTTTGCTCCAGTAGGGCCTACCCTCTCCTGCTCAATTCCGTGGCCCAGAATAATACTGGCGTGACTGATTAAGTTAACATTTTGCCTGCATGTTAAGGCTTGGTAGCCAGTACTAGATCTAGATTTAGATCTACTGCTAGAGCTCTATTGACAATTGACTATTGTTGTGCAGAAGTCTCACCAGGCCAAATGTTGAAGCGAGTCTGGATCTTGTTTAGGTTAAGGGTGTAGAATAAAACATAATTAGACTTATATCTAGATCTAGTTGCCAAGGCCTCACATGCATGCATGACAGTCTCTGTACTTGGCCTAAGAGCACTGAAGTACATGTGGATTGTAATTTTGGCCTATTTGTTAGGGATTTATATTTATAAAGTAAAGGTAGAGGCAGGGTTAGGTTAGGATGGTAGATCTAGATCTAGATCTAGATCTATCTAGATCTAGATCTAGTCTAGATTCTAGATCCTGCTAGATTTTTACTTTTATTTAAGATCACCAAACCAGATCTCAGGGCCTGGCTATATTTGACCTATAAAATGTACTGTGATGGTTGTAGTGATGGCTTCCACTGTACATTATATTGTTTACATTTATCGGTGATCTTGTAGTTCCGTTCGTTTAAGTCCACGATCCATTTGTTTACATCCAGAGAAGAAATCCAGAAGTCTTGAAGACCAAATACTATTTGAATTATGCTACACAAAGAGCAGGGATGCAACCTAACTGTAAAACATCAAATTAGGATAAAATTCCCCCCCACTTCCATATTTTTTATTAGGTCAGGGGGGGGGGGGCAAGCCCCCAAGTCCCTCCCTGAAACCCCCCCTACTCTTGACTTTAACGAATGAAACTACAAAATCGCCCATTTCTCTACATTCAAAAGTCCTGATTATCAGCTAACCAGATCCAAAAATAATATATCTACACGACCTCTGATTGGCCTTGGGCCTTTGTATCTTTACAGGTATAGCCTGTAATTTTACTCTTGCAAAAGAGATGTGGGGTTGGATAGGTGTGAAAAAGGATGAGACAGATAGTTTCACGGTAGAACTTCCTTTAACGCTTTGAACCCCATCGGACGCTGGGAATGTCTGACAGAATAACACTGTTCCCCATCGGACGCTGGGAGCGTCTGGTACTAGTGACAACTGCTTTGTTTCATTTATTGCTAGTTTTTCTTAGTTTTTCGGAACTATTATTACCGTACCAAGTTTTTTAGTTAATTATGACTCCTTTGTTTCCGCCATTTAGAAGTTGGAGGCAAGATTTTGGGGTTATAATAAGACATAGTGCACTTGGTTTAGTTCACTGTAGAAAAAACTCCAGGAAACGGTGAAAAAAGCTCAGGGCTTAAAGAGTTAAGTGGCAGTATAATTTGCCTTTTATTTGTAGAAAAGTAATGTTTCTAAAAAATTATATGAAAAAGAAGAAATTTTGTTAAGTAAATATATTACATTATACACACACCAGAATGCTCATAAAAGTGAATGTCTCTGTCCTGTAACGGGATTGTCGTTAGGCCCCTATTATCTTTTGAGTACATTACATTTCATTGACAAAATGGTTTTTATTTGTAACGGATTGTTTTTGAGTAAGGTGCAGTCATGATTACGTTATGTTGACAAAAATGAACAACTCACCTGATTTGAGTTCTTGGTTTATTCAAACATGAATTTGGAAAGGCCACCTCTATTCTCACCCTGGGTGAGAAAAGCGCAGGCTGGCCTTTTGGCTATTCTCACCCGGTGTGCCTTCACCGTGACAGGCCAACCAGTGTAGCGTTCACCGTGAACAAATGTTCCAGTGCTCTTGTGTTGAAAGTGTGCCATTTTGTCTTTGAGCAGTGAGAAAGAGAGGGTGGGGGGAGAAGAGAGGGGGGGGGGAGAAGAGAGAGAGGGGGGGGGGAGAGAGAGGAGTAGGCTAGCGCGAGAACTTCCAGGGAAAACAAAATGGTGACCCGCATGCGGCATATGATAGTTCGGCTTGATTCCAAAAGTGAAATAGCCATAGCATCTTTGAAGACAACCAAATTAGCTAATTAGCTTACTTTTGTACTGTAACGTAATTTTTTTCTTTGTTTTTGTCTATCTGATCATCCACACCGATAGACAGTATATATTCCGAAATTAGGAAAAACAGGTCTTGTTTCGCACCGGGTGAGAATAGCCACTTTCATTTGGAAAAGGAAAGTGGAGCTATCAAGGAATAAAACTCATTGTGTCATTCTCTCACCTATCTGTGTTTGTTGTAGCTCAAAGTTTTAAAGACTACCAGCTACCGGTATGTTAGGTGTGAGCATGGCATATAAATATGTCGTGTTTGCTACTCTGGGACCTGCTAGGTTGGCACAGTGCCTGTTTTACCATCCCAAGAATTTCGGGTTTTATCTATGGATATTTATAAATGTTATGGAGCTCAATTTTCTGTTGCAACTACTTAAGTAATAATAAAATAATAATAATAGATAGCATTTGTATAGCGCATATCCCCGCTTAACAGCAGGCTCTATGCGCTTTACACTATATTATTACCCCAGCAGACCATAGAACACTCTGAAACATTCTCAGCTTCCCGGGAAGTACTACAATATTATTATATAGTTACTGGCACTTGCTGTGGTGACCATGGAGGTGTCATCAGGTTGTTACCTCAGAATATAAAATTCTATCTGCACAGTACCAAGTATTGAGAAATTTGACGTCAAAGGTTTTGAGTTTCATTTCATGCCAAGCTTTTTCAAATGCAATTCTTTTTGAATAAGAATATCTAGATATGAATAATCTTGCAATTTTGACAGAGCAAAGAGAACATTTGGTTTTTGAGTTCGTGGTCTTAGTAACTCAAACCGGCCAAAAATATCAGATAGAACTTCTTTTTTTTTTGGTAAGTGTTTTACGGCGCTCGCAACTGCGTAAGGTCATATGAATGCGCGGGACACACTTAACTTTTTCAGTTGGTAGGAAATTTTGAATTTTGCTCGGGTGATGGTCGGAACCTACTCTGATCGATTTTAGACCACCAAGGGATCTTATACGTGCGCAACTTGCACACAGGCCCTCTGAGATCTTCGCCCTTGTCCGAGAAGGCTAGGTGTAGATTTTTCCTACCAGAAGATTAGGGGTGTGGCTGAGAGACAGCAGTAAGAAGGAGCCAAGAAGTAGCAAGAGAAAGGCTGTACAGAAAGAGTCGGGAGCCCAGAGGAGGGGGCAAAAGAGGTGAGGGGGTGGGGGAAGAAAGAGGAGACGAATGCAGACGACAGAACATTGCTAGAGAGCAGGAAAGGAGGTGAAAGGAGACAATTTTGGAGAAGAAAATTTTTCAATCGCTACCCGAATTCGAACCCTCGACAATTCAATGAGAGGCCAACACCTTAACCTCTAGGCCACAAGAGCCCCCTTTACAGTGTTTCAGTTGACACTATGCTCACTGAATTTTGCTGTGAGAATCATGTAGCAATTGAACATAGTCCTACCTTACAATGAATGAAAATATGGGTATATTTTAAACCTGTTTAAAGATAAAGCTTATATGAATTGCTGTTTATTTGTGTTGGGGGGGGGGGGAGAGGAGCGTTGATGACTGTTGATGACTGTTGTGTCCTATGGTGTAAGAACTATCATCCTGATTGTAGATTTTATATATGATCTATGAAAAGTGTGGATTATATACTCATCAATTATAGATTATGTCAGGTGCTTTTTAGAAAATTTTGTCTGTGTCACTGTAACAAATTTAATAAATTTTTGTTAATTTCACTTTGTTGTTTCGTGCTTAAGTCTTTCACTACTGCAATTCGTGTTTCACGGCTCTGCTACCCCCAAGCCGCGAGCTGTGTTTCACGGTTCACCACTTCCTGCTTCAAAACCACACCTACTTTTGTAATAATGTTGAGATAGGTCATTATTTCCCCTTTGTTTTCGTTATAATACATCTGGCTAACATTGAAAATTCTACTCAACATCTTTAATTTGTTCGACATAAGACACAATCAGAAAGTAGGTCACAGATAGGGTCCGGTTCAGGTGAGGAAAGCCCCCCCGTTGTGAAAGAGTTAATGCTCTTTGAAGTAGTAATTGTGGACCATAACGCATGCACGGTTACAGTGGGTGGTTGGCGGGTGCTCTGGTGTTGTTTGCTTCTTCTTTCCTGTCAAACATCTATCGTCCTTATATCTCCCCTTCTTCTTTTTTATGTTTGTTACTCTCTTGTAGCACCTCTTATCCTCTGGCGCTCATATGACCTTATGTAGTTGCGAGTGCCATAAAACCTCTACTAAAACTAAAAAGCGCGGTTACATGAGAGAGTTTCTTCTGCTTTTCATTTTGTCTTTCCATTAGTCCTGAGGCGTGCTGGAATTACATTTGAAAAATCATAACATTCATTGTGATTTGAACAAAATACCCAACACTCTCTCTGCTTTCAGAAACTGTAAAGGTGTGTGGTGCCTGGACCAAAATGCCAACAGGAGTGTCCAAGGAGGAACTTGGTTAAGTTGACTTGTCTGGTGATCTCGTACCGAGCTATGACTTGCTTGCAGACTGATGGATGTTAGTTCCACAACAATGGCTGTCTGATTGGTCAGTACACTGAGCTTCAACAACCATGGAGGAAGGGCAGAAAGTGGCTGGTATGTTCAGTTGTCTAAAGTGTAGTCTGAAGAAAACTCTCTGTGTGTGGTCTGATGTGGTTTGCTCCTTCTTCCTGTCTAATATCTACCATCCTTGTCTCTCCTCCTTTTCTTTGTTATGTTTTTATGCCGGACATGTACAGAGATAAAAAATGATTTTCAGTAATTACATTTTTTAAAATGGTATTCATTTTTGTAACAGTTTGACAAGATTAATTAAGGTAAAGAATTTTGGTAAAGCTAGTCTTTAAGAAGATGTTTCTGTATCCCTGTGACTGACAAAATCAATGAAAAGTATTGGTGTACTTTACTACAGCTCCCTTGAATTTCAAGTTAATTCTGTTTGGTTTTAATTAATGCCTGTGGTGAAGAACTTTCATCTTTTCAAGTGAAAACAGAATACTGTATACACTGGTAGGTCGAACACATAAGACTTGAAATCACACATTCGTTGAACTGTACCTGCGGTCCCGGTTTTTTTTTCTTCTTTATCTTTGTAAAAGTAATACCGAGTCCGGTTCCGACGAATTCGAGCTATCCATGTTTTACTGTAATTTGTTGTTCCTCTCTTTGCGTCACTGGGAAAACTTCAGAGCCGTGCACTTTCAAGCAAAAACTATCAAAGCCGCGCACTATCAGAGCCACGCACTTTTTTACGATATCGATACAATTAGATTGCCCTTTACCAAGACAGTACCATCCAAAAATTTAAGTACACTCAGCGTTTTACTGGGCTTAGGAACAGATATCAGTTAAATTTTGTATTGAATGAATAGGCTTTTCAGGTATAAAAACATTTCTACAGGACAGGGATGATCTTTAAAGTGTTGGGGCAGCATGTTCTTGCTTATTCGGGATAAAAATTGAAGCTGTGAGACTTGTCCATCTGCGTACATTTGCTTGTTACACATTCTCCATTCTTTCTAGGTAGTGCCTTTCTGTTTAGTTTGTGTTTTTAGTTTCAGCTTAGAAATGGCCTGGAAGTCTGCAGAAAGACAAATATATTTGGATTGGGGCTGTACAGAGTAATTTTGTCTAGGGGACTATAACCATTGGATGGAATCGGCAATCTATTTGTATCGATATCGTCAAAAAGTGCATGGCTGTGATAGTCTTTTCTCGAAAGTGCTCAGCTCTGATAGTTTCCCGCGTCACTGCATAAAGAAATTGAGGAAAAAAAAAATTTCATACATGGTAGACTTGACTAATTTTTTTTTCTAGATCTTATAAATTTTTCTTTCTAAATTGTTCCTCTACAAATACTTCTTGTAGAATGCTTGAAGTGTTTTTTGTCTTGTTTGTGCCTGTTATCATGGTGCCTCCAGGGGTGGACATTTTCTTAATAAATGTTGATTTCATTTTACTTCTCGATGCACAATGTATTTTCAGGGTGATAAAAAAAAACTACAGCTTTTTCTGTTAATATTTTCCTCCACACTGAAGTTTTAAGTTTCAAATTTGTACACAACATTTGGAAGTCAAACGGAATTTGTTTGATGTTCATTTGAGGTAAATCCACATAATAGTTTTGCTGTATGAAGAGCGTTAAAGAATGACCCATTTTCAGCTATGTCCCCATTTTTGTAACATGAAGCACTAGTTCGTTATAGGCCTACCACTAAAACTCCCAACGATTGCGCCATATTGCAAACTACAGTAGTAGTCTAACAGGCCAACAGAAGTTTGCAGATAGTTTTTCTCAAGTTTCCTTTGCCTGCTGAGATCATGGTTAAGATTAGTAAAGAGCACAGAGCTTTTTGTATTGAACATTTCCTCACCACCAACTCGTTTCGTAAGTTTCTCACAAGGTGCAGAAATAATGTTAAAGTGCCTGTAACGCCTTTTTAGGTGTCAAGGGTGGAAATGGTCCTTCAGATAGGACCTGTAGAGTAACAACTAAAAATTCCCAGGCAAAACGACTACTTCAGGTCAAACACACACCGTTCACACCCCTTCAAACTCAAACGTCACCAGGGTGCAGAATTCAGTAGATGAACCCCATGAGATTTCTTTGCATAGACGATGTCTGCAGCAATGACTTTCCTATATCTCAACAGTCCGCATTCTCAAGGCAGATCTTCATCTAGGACTGTACCATTTTCCCGTTCATGAAACTATCAGAGGATAGCAATGTGTTCATGATTCCTCGATCGTCTTTAGAAGCGCGAACGTACCTCTATGACGTTTGGTTCCTTGGCAAAGCCCATATTCACCTTTCAGGTTCTAACAACTCCACAAATGATGTCTATTTGGGTTACCTCACCCCCCCCCCCCCCTACTTTCTCTAGAGGCAGCTCCATACTGTAAAGTGTACAGTGTGTGTGGCTTTGAGTACTCATGGTTGATTTGATCCTTGTGTTTGGCCACCACTAAACATTAGGAATGATGCGTTAAAATATGTCGAGTCCTAAGGAGGACATATAGACCATTGGTTCATGGAATTCCAGAATTTAAAAATTATCTTTTTAACTCTGTAAGATAAAAAGAAATATTGTTTAAAGTTTACAGGGATGGAAAGATTAGATTTTAATAATAAAAGGAAAGAAAAAAACCAACAAACCAATCCTTTCATGGCCTTCCTTACAAGATCTTTTAAATTGGGGCATTTTGCATTTCTAGGTGGTTTTTATAAAAGCCATTTCCGTCTTCGAAAATAAGTTTCTTCTTTGTGAATTTTATGTCAAACAAATTCTTTTTGAATGAATTATATGTTCCAAATCACAACATTCTAGTACAAGTTTTGTTTGAGATATAAAAAAAAGTTGTACAGTTTTTTCAAAATCACCTGATGTGTCACAGCGTGGTGGAATCAGGCGCTTGTCAATTTTTGGGCATGTGGAGTTATTGATCTGAAAGCTTATTCATTTGCTTTGAATTCAATGAAAAAAATATCCTTCTAGCTTGAATAGAAGTTGAACTATTTGCGATTGAAGAAGGTGGGGATTCAGAGGTAAAATTAATGAGAAAATGGCCACCAAAGTTGAGTGATTTCCTTAGCTTGAGAGTTCGTGGAAACAGAAAATTTACATCGTTTATGCCTTTAATCAACATTTTTCAGTAAAATCCCCATAGAAATGTGTTCTTCAATGGGTATGAAAGACGTTGAGCCACAAAATAAAATTTTGATATTAAAATTCCCAAACCTGTGGAAAAATGCCAGTTTCTTCAGTTTCCTTATTTTGACGAGCGCCTGATTTCGCCACTCAGTCTCACATATTTTAATATCTATAAATCTTGTGTCCCTGTGTGAGGGTTTCCACGGAGATCGAACAATCTATGATTTTTCTTTCTAGCCAGTTAGCACCTCTGGTCTCCCATTTTAAGCTTTCTTGTCTGGCCCGGGATTACAAGCACACCCCCCCCTCCCCCCATGTGGATGGTTGTCGTGTCGTCTGCTCCTGCTTTCTCATCACTTCGAACATCTATTTTTTCTCATCTCCCCCCCCCCCCCCCCCCCCATTGTAGTGCTACTGACTGAAGTGTCTTTAGGCCATTCCCAAAGGGGGGATATTAACCTGTCCTTATGCACAGTAGAATTGTGAATGGGCTGAGTTATCAATGTCATGTTCATACTGTAATGGAACAACATATACTTCTATTTCCGGGGTGCCTTGATAGTCGAAGCAGATTTTGTCTTGTTGAGGCTAGAGAGGTGAGCAAAGTAAGCCTGATTCCCCATTTGGACTTCTCTGTTGACATCCACCCCGTTTGACCTTATTTAATTGTGAGCGCCGTAAAACCTCACTAAAACTAAACTAACCATGATTTTTCTTCCTAGCCAATTACCTCCTCTGGTCTCCATTTTAAGCTTTCTTGTCTGGCCCCGGATTACAAGTATCCCCCCTCGTGGGTGGTTGGCGAGTGCTCTAGTGTGGTCTTGCTTCTTCTTTCCCATCAAACATTCATTATCCTCATCTCTCCTCCTTCAAATCTTCGACACTCTTTGACTTTATGCTTTAATAGCCTATTTTAGAATGTACTGTTCTTTGCGATGGATTTATACTGACCAAAAAATCTTTAAAAGATGCATTTAATGTAATGTGTGTATTGTTTTCAGCCTAATTTTTCTCCACATATTGAATTTTTTATCAAAGTATTTTTAGTTCTATGTTTGTGTTCTGCCCATTTCTGTAAAGCGAAGAAAAATTTCTCACTGGGACAATAAAGTATCATCTTACCTTATCTTTTACTGATCTGATCTGACCTGATCGCGTCTTGTATTGTCTTGTCTTGTTTTTAAAAAAAAGTATTAACGATAATCGTGATTTTGAAACAAAAAGGAAAGAAAACCAGATAAAAATTATCTAATCTTTCTACACAGAGAGCGCCCCGCCCAGCTTCTCGGTGACCCCTGCGGAGGATGAGGCTGTCCAGTCAGAGAACCAGCCCGTCTCCGAGTCAGTGGACGAGGAGGACTGCGAGACGAGGTGCGGCTACTGGGGATGGAGACCCAACTTCCTGCAGAGCGTCAACAAACCAGGCTTCCTGGTGTTTTTTGTCGCCATGTACTCCATGATGCTGGGTACGGTCGTCGTTCGTTTGTTCGTTGCCGTCGTTTTATTTGTTGTCTTTGGATATGTGGGTATGTGGGTGTGTGTATGTGTGCTTATGGTTGTGTGTGTTTTTGTGTGTTAGTGTGCGTGTGTTTGTTTTTAGTATTATAGTATATGTGTGTTTTTGAGTGTGTGTGTGTTAATGTCTGTGTATGTGTGTGCGGGATTGTTTGTGTGTGTGTGTGGCCCAACTTCCTGCAGAGGGTCAACAAACCAGGCTTCCTGGTGTTCTTTGTCGCCATGTACTCCATGATGCTGGGTACGGTCGTCGGTCGTCGGTCGTTTGTATGTGGTTGCTTTATTTATGTGTTGTCTGATTGCTCCTTCTTCTTTTTTGTGTTTGTTACTCTCTTGTAACACCTCTAATCTTCGGCATTTATATAGACCTTATTCATACCTGCCAACCCTACAGAAAAAATAGGTAGATCACCGACTTTTGGGTCAAACTACCGATCCACCGGTTTTGAGATGAAGCCACCGACTTCAGGATTCAGCAGGGTGACTGCCAGGCCCCGGGAATTACCCGGGAATTTGAGAAAGTTATCGAATATTTGAAAACCAAATCCGATAACGCCCGTAAGTTCATTTTTGCCGGTCGCGATTGTGATTCATTCGGCTCCCTCAAGAGTATGTTTCTTCACGCAGACAGGCGGCTATGGTGGCAAGTGCTTGTGATACCGACGTTTGATCGGG
>NW_004797345.1:144044-147844 GCF_000002075.1 Aplysia californica
GGGGGGGGGTTGGTTTCATCTGTGTGTGTGCGTGCAGGTATGAATAGGACATGTACTGCAACAACTACTAATAGGGTAAATGGCTCTGGTAGTTTTCATATTTGTCTTTTTGTTGTTGTTGTTGTTGTAATTTTCTACATTTGTTTGAAGTCGCAAACACAATCATGCATATTTGATGTGGGTCAAAATAAAATATTGATAAGGGACCCAAATTAAGTATGCGACAAGAGGTAATATAGCCTACTACAGATTTTTTAGGTCAACTACAGATTTTTGGACAAAAATTTGTGTCCCAACTACAGATTTTGGCCCAGGCAATGTTGGCAGGTATGCTTATTGTGTTGCAAGTGCCGTGAAACTCTTACTAAGTGGGTGGTTGGTGGGTGCTCTGGTTTGATTTGCTCTTTCTTTTCTATCAAACATCTATTGGCCTTATCTCTCCTCCGTCTTTTTTGTGTTTGTTACTCTTTTGTTACACCTCTAATCTTAGGCACTCATATGACCTTGTGTTGCAAGCGCCGTAAAACTCTTATTAAAACAAAACAAACTATCACAAAAAAAACATGTTTTCCCCCTTTCGATTTTTTTTTTCTTCTTGGCAATGGATGGCAATCTTTCCCAATTTTGACAGTATATGGTATGTTGGAATCCATGTTTTATTGGTTATGTCGTATGCTGAACTTTTTGAATCTCCTACTCTAGGTTTTGTGGTGAATGGAGTGAACAACGTGAACGTTTCCTCCATCGAGCGTAGGTTTGACCTTCAGAGCGCAAACGTGGGCTTCCTGGCCAGCTCCTACGACATCTCGGCGGCGGTGCTGGCCGTGGTCATTGGCTACTATGGCTCGGGCAAGCGAAAGGCGCGCATGATCTCTGTGGCTGTGTTTGCATCGGCATTGGGCTCATTCGTCATGACGGTGCCGCACTTTGCCACAGGCCAGTACTCCCTTGGGATCTCGGCCGACAAAATCTGCGTGGACGAGACGAGCAGCAACAGCAGCTGCTCGGCGACTAGGTCCAACCCGAGGCTAGGCAACTATTTCTACGTGTTCCTCCTAGGGCAGCTGCTTCACGGCATTGGGGGCACCACCATGCTGACAGTCGGTATCTCGCTCATCGATGACAGTGTCATGCCCAAAAAGACGCCCCTCTACCTGGGCTTCGTCTACGGCTGCAACATCCTGGGCTCGGGGCTGGGCTACATTGTAGGAGGCCAGCTCCTCAACGTGTATGTCGACTTTGACACGGTGGACCACGTGGAGCTCACGCCCAGCGACACGCGCTGGCTTGGCGCCTGGTGGCTGGCCCCAGGGATCGCAGCCGCCCTGCAGCTGGTCGTCTCCATACCGCTGTCTCTCTTCGGGGCCGAACTTCCGACCAGCAAAGAAGTTAGGCGCAAGCGAATTTCCCAGGCCCACCAGGGTCAGCCGTCTGCCGCTGCTTCCACGTCGGTCCCGTTGCCCACCAAGCTGAAAGAGCTGCGAGCTGTGTGGATCGTTTTCACGCTGCTTCGCAACCCCTGCTTTGTGTTCATCACGCTCGGCATGACCGTCGAAGGAATGTTTCTCTCCGGCATCGCTGCCTTCCTGCCCAAATTTGTCGAGAACGAGTACGGCATCTCGGCATCCAGGGCTGCCATTGTCTCAGGTATGACAAGATCTTTTTTATAGACACTTTCCTTTATAGATAAAAGTATTTCGTCTTACGAAGAGTCATGTCAATATCTGGCAAGGATGGAGACATGTGAGACGTGCTAACAAATTGAGTTACCTCTTGCAATCCGCTAATGGAGATATTGGCCAAATGTTGACACTAGGGTCAAATTTGTAGAATTTCTATTGATGCCATATTCTTTAACTTTAACATTCCTTTTATTATTTCGTACTAACCCTTATAAATTGTAAAAACTTCACATGATATATATATATATTTCAGTCAGGCTTGAATCCGAGTAGTAACTCATTTTGTCGGCACGCTTTTAACCCTCATCCTGCGGGAGCCGGGTTTATGTCGCCCGATAAGCCTATTTCGGCACCTTGCCTACGTTCTGGTCCCGAATCAGTGTAGCCCCTGGCTCAGCGCAAGCGCGCATCCTCTTACGTGTCATTCGGGTCCCGAGTCGGATCCCCATTCACGCAGGTCAAGTGTGTGTGCGTCAGTCTGCTTGAGTTTGTGTGCGTTTGTGGCCTTCTTCTAGAACCGTCCGCGTTGGTTCGTAATCGAGGCATACGTCTCATTCAAAACGTGCCAAGTTGGTAGCTCTAGATGTTCGTCCAATGAAATTATAGAAGAAATTGACCCACTTAGACATGAGGAGCTCGAAAGGATAGTCAGGAAACAAGACTTCCATTTTTCTATACAAAATATTTCAAATGAGCTTGATTTTGTATGAAATGATACAACCTGATAAAAAATAAGCTTGTTTGATAGTTTTGAATACCATTGTGCTCGTACAAAGAACAATTGAGTGTAAAACATTCAGAAATTGACCTAGATTATCCCCTTTCGAACCTCAGGTCATTCATAACAACAAAAGCATCCAGAAAGGTTATTTGAATGGGCGTAACTACTCGTAATGTCTTACCAGCTTGTGAGAGGGGGTTATTCATGTGTTTGTAACACTTTATAAATAGAAAGCTATGAAAGATTGAGTGTTATTTTCATCATCGGTTAACACACTCCCGCGGTATTCATGGCGAAAACACACGTTTCCCGGCGCGCGCGCTGCACACCAACAGTACACACTAAGTGACCCCGGCTGTCTGCCCGGCACGTCCGACATAATCGGTTGCTGATAAGATACGCATCTGGGCACAGACGCAGGATAAGAATTAAAGATATGAATTTCATTTTGGATGAGAAGCTTATTGCTCTAAAGAAAATAACCTACCCACCCTAAAGCTGCATATTGGGAAAAGTACACAGAGTCCAACCATTCTTTAGTCAGGTCAGAAACTGCTAATAACTTTTTGTACAAGCCTATTTTTATGCGTGTTTTATTGACCAACTTCCTAATCTTAGGTCAGGTCGATAACTATAGCTATTTGCATGAGTTTATTTTTGCGAGTGTTTTATTTATGGAAATGTAGGTTTTTTTCTCTAGAACTGCACCAATTATTGATATTCCCTTCCTCCCTCCCCAACGTTCAACCTCTTTTAGTTATATATGTCCCGACTATGGAGTTATTGGTACCATCATAAAGCCAGTCCATTTGCTTTGGTTTTGATGAAAAAAATATCCATTTATCTTGGATACAAGTCAAGGTTTTGGCGATTGAAGGAGGTGGGGGGCGTCTGGTTTCAGAGGTAAAATTAGCGAGAAAATGGTCTCCAAAGTTATTTCCTTAGCTTGAGAGTCCGTGGAAACTGAACATTTACATCTTTTATATGCCTTTAATCAATATTTTTCAGTAAAATCCCCACAGAAATGTCTTCTTTAAAGGGTATTAAAGGAGTTAAGCCAAAAAAAAGCTTGATAAAAATTCCCAATCCTATAGAAAAATGCCAGTTTTTTCACTTTCATTATTTGGACGAGTGCCTGATTTCACCATGCTGCCTCGCCTGTAAATCATCTCTTTTCTCTCCCGTGTGCCCCCCCCCCCCCCAGGCCTAGCGATCATCCCGGCTGCAGCGGGCGGGCTCCTCCTGGGCGGCTACATTGCCAAACGCTTCAACCTGAACATCACCCAGGCCATCAAGTTCATCATCTTGACCTCCGTGCTAGCCGCGCTGGGCAGCTCTGTCATCTGGATACGCTGCAAGCCGCTGGAGATCTATGGAGTCAGCAGGCCCTACCATGG
>NW_004797345.1:147977-157912 GCF_000002075.1 Aplysia californica
TCCCCCCCTCTTTCTCTCTCTCTCTCTCTTTCTCAACGTCACCAGGGTGCAGAATTCAGTAGATGAGCCCCATGAGACATCTGTCCGTAGACGATGTCTGCTGCAATCATGACTTTCCTACATCTTGATGGTCCACATTCTCAAGGCCGATCTTCATATACTTTTGTACCATTTTCCCGTTCGCAAAGCTATCAGAGGATAGGAATGTGTTCATGATTCCTCGATCGTCTTGAAAAGCGTGAACATTTTTTCTATGACACTTGGTTCCTTGACAAAGCCTATAGTCACCTTTCAGGTTATATCAACTCTACAAATGCTGTCTGTTTGGGCAACTTCACCCCCCCCCCCACATTGTCTCTAGAAACAGCTCCACACTAATGTGTACAGTGTGTGTAGCTTTGAATGCTTATGGTTGAGTGGTTGAGTGGATTCTTGTGTTTGGCCACCCCTGAACATTACGAACGACGCATTAAAATGTGTCGAGTCCAAAGGAGGACATATAGATCAGTGATTCTTGGAATTCCAGAATTACAAAAAATATATTTTTAAAAATCTGTAGGAAAAAAGAAATATTTTTTAAAGGTCACAGGGATGAAAAGATTAGATTTTTTTTTAAAAAGGAAAGGCAAAAACAAACCAATCGTTTCATGACTTTCCTTACAAAATCTTTTAAATTGATCCATTTTGCATTTCTTAAAATAAAAGCCATTTCCGTTTTCGTTAATAAGTTTCTTCTTTGTGAATTTTATGTCAAACAAATTCCTTTTGAATGAATTATATCTGTTCCAAATTACAATATTCCTGTACAAATTTTTGCAAGATATTTAGTAAAAAAGTTGTACTTTTTTTTGGATCCCCCAGTACATGTGAAGTTCTGTGATGAGCTTTTGTTTTTTAATGTTTTGTTCCGAATCCTGATGAAGTGTCAGATTTTTAAGACACTTAGAAATTGTGTCAAAATCGAAGTAATTGCTATGCTTTAAGAAAAACAAAAACAAGACAGGTAAAAGGAGAATTGTTTGGAAGTTGATGATGGTGATGATGAATGCGCTGGGTGTCTTTTTGTGATGAGTCTTTTTTGTGATGTGTCTTTTTGGGATGAGTCTTTTTTGTGATGTGTTTTTTTGTGTTGTGTCTTTTGTGGTGAGTCTTTTTTGTGATGTATTTTTAGTGATAAGTCTTTTTATGATGTGTCTTTTTTGTGATGTGCCTTTTCATGATGTCTCTTTTTGTGATGTTTGTCTTTTTGTGATGTGTCTATTTTGTGATGTGTCTTTTCATGATGTGTCTTTTTATAGTGTGTCTTTATGTGATTTTTCTTTTTGGGATGTGTCTGCAGAGACAAAGGCCAGCTGCCAATCTCGCTGGGAGCGCCGTGTAACAACATGTGTAGCTGTGACACGGACCTGTTTGAGCCCGTGTGTAACAACGAGACTGGCGTGTACTTCTCTCCGTGCTATGCAGGGTGCACAGAACAGACGGGCCCTAATGTGAGTCTTGTTTCTGTTTGTGTTTGCGTTGCAACCATGTATATTGTCTGAAAATTAAGGTATAACGACTATGCGTAAGGTATCCCTGATAATTACTCAATGTCCCTGATTTTGAGCAAGGCTGTCCCTGATACCTACAGAGAGGGGTGGGTAGCTATGAATCAGGCGCTTGTCAAAATAATGACATTGAAGAAATTGACCTTTTTCCACCGGTGTGGTAATTTTTATAGAAAATTTGTGTTTTGGCTCAGAACCTTTTATGTCCTTTTAAGAACCCATTTCTGTGTGGGTTTTGCTAAAAAAAAGGCACAAAAAATGTAAATTGTCCGTTTCCACTGACTCTCAGGCGATGGAAATAATCAAATTTTGGCGTCCGTTTTCTCACTAATTTTACCTCTGAAACCTAGCGACTCTCACCTCCTTGAATTGCAAATATATCTCGACTTGTGTTCAAGATAAATGGGTATTTCATTCATCAAAAACAAGACAATTGAACAAGCTTTAAGGCGATAATGATAATGATAATAATAATAATAAAAATAATAATAATAATAGTAATAGTAATAGTAATAATAATGATAATAATAGTAATAATGATAATAATAATGGGATTTTATGTTGCACCGAATGCCCAGAAGGCTCTAAGTGCTGCACAATGTAGAATCATGACTCAACTAATGAATCAAAGGACAGAATAGGAGATTATTTGACAATTACAGCAGTAGCAGTAGCAGCAGCACACATACACTCACACACACACACATGCTCACACACACATACACACACACTCAAGCACACACCCACAAGTACACACACACACACATAACTCCCACTCCCACACACAGTCTTACACATACAACATTTACTGACAAAGGATAGTATAGTTTTAAAGTTGAACAAATGTGTCTTTAGACCTGTCTTAATTAAACTCTCTTCCTGATGTTATGATACATGTTTCTTTTGGGAGGGAATGCCACATTTTTGGGGCTCAGGAAGAAAAAGCTCTTCTTCCCAACTTGTTAGACTTTACTGTGGGCACTCTCTCAAGGTTCTCATCTGCAGATCTCAAATGTCTTAATGGCACATGTCTCATTAAAATCTTTGAGTAATAGTGGTGCTTTGTTGTTCATGTACATAAAGCATGCTGTAAAGCATATTATTATTATTATGATTATGATTATTATTAGTATGACTCTTTTCCTCTATGCAGACGGTCAATTTAGCTTAAGATTGTCTTCATGCAGCTTCTTTCAATAATTATTATTATGATAATGATGATGATGATGATGATGATGATGATGATGATGATTATTGTTTATTGTTATTGTTATTATTGTGATTGTTGTGATTGTTATTATTGTTTTCATATTATTACTACTATTATTATTGTTGTTATTGTTTTTGTTGTTTTATATTGTTATTATTGTTATTATTATAATTGTTATTGTTATTGTTAGTGCTATCATTATTATTACTATAGGGATTTTTTGCATGTATTCTAGCCAGTCCTTCCTTACCTGACCTGTGACCTCTATTACCTCTGTGACCCCTGACCCGATCCCTCTCGGCAGGTGTTCTCCCACTGCGCCTGTGTGTCGGCCATCTCTCGTCCGGGCAACCAGAGCAGCGTGAGCCAGCAGCTGTCCTCGGAGAACTGCCGGCAGCCTTGCAACATGCTCTACCTGTTCATCTCGCTCCTCTTCTTCTCCATGTGCCTCTCCTTCATGCCCATCGCCCCCGGGGACTCCATACAGCTCAGGTGAGCGGTTTTTGGGCGATGAGATGAGATAAGATGGGATCGTTTTTTGGGAGATAAGATGAGATAAGGTAGGATAACTTCCTACAGCTGACGTGAGCAGTTTTTGGGACATAATATGAGATAGGATGGGATGGGATGGGATAGTATGAGATAAGATAAGGTAAGATAGGATAGGATGAGATGAGATAGTGTAGGATTGGATAGGACGAGATAGGATAGGATTAGATGAGATAAGGTAGGATAAAATGAGATGGGAAGAGATAAGATGGAATAGGATAGGATGAGATGAGATAATTCTTTCATTATGTCGACAGGCACTGGTGCTTTGGTTTGGTATTTCATCATACAGACACTCGCGCACACACATGTGTGCATGCTCATGTACAGGCACATGCATGCACACACACACATGTGCACACATATACACGCACATGCACAATCCGACACACACACACATAGCGACCTCAGTGCTTTCTTGTCGTATCTCCATTTTTAATAGCAGTGAAAACAGTTCATAACAAAGAAGAAGCCACATTTTAACTGTTTAAAAAAATGGAGATACGACAAGAAAGCACTGAGGTCGCGACAAATGTGTGTACACTCACACAGACACCAACACATACTCTCACACACACACACACACACAGTAACACACACACCCTCACGTACACACGCATACCCTCACACACACACACACACACACACACACACACACACACACACACACACACACTCCTGAACACACAGACACACCCATACACACATACTTTGTCACACATCCTGTCTTCCACACATATACACATACACTCGTAATATAATATGAGTAATAATATAATGTAATAGAATGAGTAACTTCTCTCAATCCATTTTATGGACGTCAATAGCGGGGTCCTATTTGTAGGTTTTGAATTGATGCCATTTTTTTTTCAAGTCTAAAATGTCTTATTATTTTATACTTTTAAATTACACAGACTCCAGCTACAAGTTTGACATAAAATCTATTTCTGTATGGCTAAAATATATAAGAAGTAACTCATTTTATCAGCAAGCCTCACGTATGACGGTACTCATATAAACAGACCCACACATGGAAATATAAATTAACTATCAATGTTACCAATAATAATGTTTCAGCCTTTGAGCCCTGACCTCCTGGGGCTACCGTGCCCCTCTGCCTGGGCTCCTGAGCGTTATATTACTAATTTTCATAAGATCGTCGGAATCACATTCCATATCCCACTCAGTGTGTAGTACTCATCATTGCCAGCATTTAATTTTGAAAAATCTTCAAAACAGTCAATCATAACCTGTGCGGCAAACACTGTTTTCCCTGTGCGTTTTGCACCAGACATGCCAGGTTGGAGATAGGCTCTGGCTTACCGGTGGCTGGCACACGGGCTGTTTTGCGGTGGCAAGGGCTCAAAGGGTTAAGCTAGATACATAATCTGTGTTCTGATAGTCATCTAATGGCAATGGTAATCTGATGGAACATGCTTTAAGGGTCACAGAAATACTTACTTTACAAGATGGTTAAGATGGTGGGAGTTAGATGGGTGATAATTTTTACCTACTACTAACAGAATGAAAGTGATACTGTGTAACCTGGACAGGCAAGGGGTTAAAAAAAACAACCCCGGTCAAAATTGTCCAAGACAGCAGTCATGATATTCTTGTACTTGAATATACAATACAAAAATAAACACTTCCCTTCCCTATGAAACCAATATAGCTGAATGTTTGTTTTCCTCTTGTGCTCATCTGACATAGATCAAATATGAAGAATTCATTACATCATAACATGGTGTCAGAAGTGAAGAGGTTTGCCCACTTAATAAGTGAAAGCAGGTGAAATCAATTAAACTCTTTATTGTAATTCTATATCTAGATATAGATAAAAGTTTAATTACATACGCACACTCAGGGAGCAGACTTCTGGGCCGATAAAAGTAGGCCTACGTCATTAATGTTTCTCCTCATGGAAGCTCCGTGAGTGAACCAAGGGACGCAACCAGATCAAAGTTTCATATCTCTAAAGTCAACAAGTTTTGCCTCCCTTTAATAGGCACTAAAACTGCCACCACCACAGCCTGTGAATTTCAGGAATGAAACAGGCCAGCTAGCTGACAAGTGGAAATCATGGAGGGAGACAATAACTTAATGCATAGATCTAGTGATGCAAGACAAGTCTGAGAAAGAAAAATGTCAAACTATCCTCTACCTCATAGGAGAGGAAGGAAAGAAGATTTACCACACATGTCAAAATCCCAGAAGAGGAAAGAGACAAAGTGGCCCCACAAATGGAAAGATTTACCGACTACTGCACCCTCAAAGCAAACATCACCTTAGAAAGGTACAAGTTTAATACAGCGAGTCAAGCTGAGGAGGAAAATGCGGAAGAATACGCCACAAAATTCGGGAAATTAAGTAAAAATTGCAATTATGGGAAGCTAGAAAACGAGCTAGTAAGAGACAGACTTATTGTGGGACTGAGAGACAACTCCTTGAAAGAACGGTTACTCAGAGAGAGTACACTTACACTGGATACAGCACTGCAAATGTGCATGATTGAAGAAATCTCAAAATCAGATAGCCAATAAGGAATGTCAGTTCAGTCAGACTGCAGAGGAAAAATTCCAGTCCGTTACCAAAAGTCTACAACCCATCAGCAAAATATAAACCCAAGTATGGGTAAAGTTGTCCTCAGAGCATTATACCACACCTACGCTGGAGGAAATTCTGCCAAGCCTTTCAGGCGCAAAGTATTTTTCCATCCTGGATGCCAAATGTGGTTATTGGAATGTGGAGTTAGACAAAGAGTCAAGTTACCTCTCTACATTCAACTTGCCAGAAGAAAGATTCAGATTTCAGAGAATGCCATTTAGATTGAGAAAGAGTCAAGATATTTTTTAAAAGAAGATTGACCAAACTTTTGAAGGATGCCAAGGTGTCATAGGCTTTGCAGATGACTTTTTTGTTTTTGGAAAAACAGAACAAGAAGATGATCAACACCGACACGAGATGATCAGAAAATGTGTCGACACTTGACTGAAACGAAATCCAGAGAAATGCCGCATAAAGCAAAAGCAAATCAAGTTCTATGGTGTAATAGTCACTCAAGATGGAGTCAAACCAGACCCCTCAAAAGTAGCAGCCATAAGAAACATGAAGGCTGCAGAGAATGCAAAAGACCTACAAACTTTCTTAAGTCTGGCAACATACATGGGACATTTCATTCAGAATCTAAGCACATTGACCACATCCTTGAGAGAACTGCTCACAAAGTCAAACAAGTTTGAAGGGTCCCCTAGCCATGAAGAAGCATTTCAGAGAATAAAAAATGCTATCACAAAAGAAGTCACGCTTGCATACTTCGACGCAAAGAAGGAAATCACTGTTCAGGTGGATGCATTGATGAAAGCTTTAGGAGCGACCCTAATGCAGGAAGGAAAACCAGTGGTTTTTGCAAGTAAAACCCTCACTGATTAAAAAAACATGCTACGCAAACATAGAACGAGAATTGTTGGCCGTAGTCTATGGATGTGAAAGATTCCACACATACCTAAACGGATAAGAATTCACTGTGGTATCCGACCTCAAACCTCTACAATCCATTCACCTCAAGCACTTTAAGGCAGAACCGCCAAGATTGCAAAAGATGCTGTTGAGATTACAGCCTTACACTTTCACCATCAAGTACATTCTAGGGAAAGACATGTGTATTGCAGATGCACTGTCATGACTGTCCGTGTCAGATGAAGAGACATGACCCTTGGAAACACAAATCATCAAAATCCATGAAATCCTGCCTCAGTTTAGTGATAACTACATCCACTGAATCACAGAAAACGCAAAAACAGACACAGAAGTCAATGCCCTGAAGGAGACGATCTACAATGGGTGGCCAGGAAATATCAAAGATGTTTCACAACTATGCCGTCCATATTGGAACTACAGAGATGAAATCTCAATTGAAGACGGATTGCTTAAAAGGGATACAGAATCATCATACCACAGAAGATGGAATCAGAAGTCCTGAACAAACTGCATGAACCTCACTTAGGGTTAGTGAAAAGCAAACTGAGAGCAAGGGAAAGTGTGTTCTGGAAAGATATTAACAAAGACATTGAAAACATTGTTAGGAAGTGTGAAACATGCCAGAAACACCAAAGTGGACAGCAAAAGGAACCACTGATACAAACAATAATTCTGCCAAGACCACGGCATACAATAGAAACTGACCTTTTCTATCTCAAAGGAGAAGACTATCTCCTTATCAGGGACTACTATTCAAAATTCCCATTTGTGAGAAAAATCCCAAAGAACCAAAGCACAAGTCACAAGATCGTCACCCTCACCAAGCAAGTTTTCAGAGAATACCAAAAGTGGTTAGGTCTGACAATTGACCCCACTTCAGTGGATCACCGAATAGAAAGTTCTCGGAAGATTACAACTTCAGACATGAAACAAGCTCACCTCACTACCCAAGAAGTAATGGGTACATTGAAAGCCAGGTGAAATTGGTGAAACGGACTCTGGCGAAAGCTTCAGAATCAAACCAAGATCCATACAAGGCTATACTAGCTCTGAGAACTACCCCGATTGACAACAAGCTGCCCTCCTTGGCACGCATTCTTTTTGGCAGACAAATTGAAGACTCATTACCAAGGAAAATACAGAGGAAATAAAATGAAGAAAAGATACAAACATTATTTAATTATTAATTGATGAAGAAACCGTGGTCAATTCCAATGTCATCGAGTCACATCAAGCTTATGTCCATGTGAGCCTATAATCCTGTTGCTAGACCTGAAATGATTATAGTAATTGACAAGATAGTTGACCAATAATGGCAATAACATAAATTGTTGTTAAGAGATATCTTTTGTTGAGTATTCAGTTGAGACAAAGTTAAAAAAATTTTTCGTTAACGTCTTATTTTGTTAAGTTCTGGAACAGAAAGATTGAGAAAGATATTGGAAATGTCCATTTTGAATTTTTCTATAAAGTCAAGGGGACGTCATGATATTTAATACTTGTACTCGAATATAGTGAAGATGTGCGATACAAAAATAAACATTTCCCTTCCCTGTGAAACCAATAAGGCTGAATTTTTGTTTTTGTTTTGTGCTCGTCTGGCATAGATCAAATATCTAGATTTCATAAAATCATAACAACAGCCACCCATTATTGAGGAGAAAATGCTTGTCTTAAACAGGTGTGGAAGAATGTCCAGGTCTCAAAGTGAATGGCGAAAACATTAATAACATTGGGTATGCCAATGACACAGTTTTAATAGCAGACTCAGAAAAGGACCTTCAATTGTTTCTGGATACTGTTGTTATGGAAAGTGAACGTAAAGGGTTATTGTTGAATATGAAGAAAACAGAATGCATTGTGATATCTAATTAAATCTTAAATGTAATCTCATTAGCAAAGGCGAAAAGATCAAACAAGTCCAATGGTTTAAATATCTAGGATATATAATAACATCTGATGCCAAATGTTCCACAGAAAGAAAATGAAGAATTGCAATGGCTAAGGCTAGTTTAAATAAAATAAGCCTGATACTGAAAAAATAGAAACATCTCGGTCAACCCTTCTATATGGCTGTGAATGCTGGACAATCACTAAAGGCAAGGAAATAAAATAGAAGCAACAGAAATGTGGTTTCTTAGGAGACTGCTGAGAATGTCTTGGAAGGAAAAGAAATCAAATGAGATAGTCTAGTACTTGATGAAGCCCATGTGGGACGCTCACTGTTAAAAACAATCAGGAAAAGACAAATGCAGTTTTTGGGACACCTGAATAGACCTAAAGGTCGTGAACATCTAGCTTTCACTGGCAAAATTTAAGGCAAACGAGGCAGGGGTAGACAAAGAGCAACCTACTTAGAAAACCTACACAGATGGGTAACGTGGAAAGATCAGGGTAACGTAGCTTTTTTAAAGAGCATCCGAACAAAAGAATGAATGGAGAGCCATGATCGCGGATGTCTGCTGCAGATCTGGCACTTGATGATGATGGTAATAGACAGGTGAATTTTTCTGACAGTTTCAATGAAGTTTAAAGAAAAAAATATTTTTAAAGGGGGATTGGCAGGGAGTGGTGGCTTGCAACTGTACAAGTAGTCATTTTATATGACAGGTGCCCAGTAGAACTGGTTCGACTGTAGTCTGCCTTGTCCAAGTCTGACTGACCAGGCAGAAATAGATTGGAGAAATGTTTTGTCTTTTTTCTGCGCGAGAGCGGTAGAGACATCCTTGTCACGTCTGGTGCTATGATATTCCCCTTTTGTGAAGAAGTGTGTCACACGTTTGTGGTTGACGATTTCTTTAAATTTGTCTGGATGTAATCCTGTTTCTTAGGGACTGACCATTTATTTTGTGTTTGGTCTTTCATGCTGACTGTCCACTCTTCCGGGAAGTTTCATTGTAGACCTCTTTAGACAAGACTGACTGATGCTACCTTGGTCTGATTTTTATATACATATATATATATTTATATATATACATATACATACAAAGGAAAACCAGTGGTTTTTGCAAGTAAAACCCTCACTGATTAAAAAAACATGCTACGCAAACACACACATCCTGTCTTCCACACATATACACATACACTCGTAATATAATATGAGTAATAATATAATGTAATAGAATGAGTAACTTCTCTCAATCCATTTTATG
>NW_004797345.1:159325-171811 GCF_000002075.1 Aplysia californica
GGGGGGTGTTGGAAGGGGTGGTCGATTGTGGAAAGGTCAGAGGGGCAGGTGGGGCGTTGAACCCATACCACCATTTTCACCAAATTTTGTGGGACTTCCCGAGTCCATTAAGTTTAGTTGTGTTTTCAGCTTATAGACAGTGCTCAAATAGCAAAGAGAAACATTGGAGGATTCCATTTATTTTCGTTTGGTTTACCAGTGTTTACGGGTTAGTCGTGATCGGTTTACGTAAACGTACTGTTTTCTGATTAACTTGTGTTGGGTGTATGCAGACTTGACTGTATCTCAGAGAAATAACAAATCTTAATACGTTTAAGTGGTTGCTCAAGACTCATTTGTTTAATTCTTAGTTATAGTGTGTTAGTAAGTGCTGTTATGTTTTTAATTTTTACTGCTGTCCTTAAGTGTATATAATTAATATATGGTTGTGAAAAGTTCTTTTTTATGTGGTTGAACTGGTTTTTCTTGTTACTGTGAAATATTTTATCCTGTGTGAAGCACTCAGTGATCGTGTGATTGATGTAAAGGGCTCTGAGCATATGGTCACTCTTAAGGACAAGTGGGCTAACCCAGATTTCAGGGGTTTCCAGAAATCTTGGCCTACACCAAAAGTGGGCATTGCCCTACCAATAGGAGAAGTTTGGTTTCATTGGTTTGTATATTTGTTTGGTTACAGAGAAAACTGTCATTGTCTTTTAAAGAAACTGAACAAGGGGCAAAAACCTTCGATTTTCTCAAAACAGCATTTTTCGGATAGCCCCCTTGTGCTTAAAAGCAGCCATATACTCGTATGGGATAGAGCACTGTATAAATGTAATCTATTATTATTATTGTTATTATTATTCTTGTTGCTCTACCTTGTTGGGGGAACTTGACCAAAACAAAGCATCGATGATGGAGGTCTGCTAAAAAATCGGCTGTAGCATGCCTGCAGAAATGTTGGAAGGGAGGCAGAAAGCAGATTGATCCCCCACCAAGGCAGTGCTACTCACTGAAGTGTCTTTAGGCCTTTCCCAAAAGGGGGGATATTAACGTTTTCATATGCACAGTAGAATTGTAAATGGGCAGATTTATCAATGTCATGCTCATACTGTCCTGACACAACATAGGGGGAACTGCTGCTTTTTCTTTCCTCATCCTCACTATCCCCATTTTCCTTTACCTCCTTTTGTATGTTTGTCACTTTCTTGTGAACTGTTATTTCCAGGGTGTTTTGATAGTCGAAGCAGACTTTGTGCTGTTGATGCTAGAGAGGTGAGCAGAGTAAGCCTGATTCCCCGTTTGGCTTTCTCTGTTGACCTTGACCCCTTGGCACTCATATGACCTTATGCAGTTGCGAGCGCCGTAAAACCTTACTAATAAGATTTAAAAAATCAAAAAAATCAGCTTTTTCTCACTAGATTGACAGGTAAAGGCAGATGAGGGGAAAAAGAAATAGTCTCTGAGGCCAGGTTTTGAAAAAAAATTTCATCTTCCAGGTTCATTTGTGGGTCCCATCCTGGTGGGTAAGTTGCTTGACCTGAACTGCGACACGTGGCGAGAGCGATGTGGTCAGCGTCTCTCCTGCTGGCTCTATGATCACGACACTCTGGTCATCTGCATCTACCTCTTCATCGTCACCTGCAAGGGACTCTCCATACTCTTTTGCTGGTGAGTCCAAAATATTGCTGTTGAGCCTCGTTTGTGTTTGAGTTGTGATCATATTTGGGTCTTGATTGAATAAAAAAAAAATATTGGGGTTTTGTGTTTTGAGTTTTGAATATATACTGTCTAGTGCACACATGGCAAACACACACACACACACACACTCGTAGCAAAAGGTGCACCTATCAAACAAATTTTCAAGTCCTTAATTTTTTTCTGACTTGTACGTGTATTAAAAACTAGCGACTACGAAACATGCAAAACGGTGGTCTTGAAGCAGGTGAGTAGTCCTGAAAAAGCCCCCCATCCGCTCTTTGGGGATAAACCACCTGTACTATTAACCTGCCCTGAGGCTCAAAGCTATTCCTGTTATCTTTCTGTACGATGACTTTCAGGTTTTTGAAAATTCCCACCCTACTTCTTCAGGTTTTTGAAAATTCCCACCCTACTTCTTCAGGTGTTTGAATGTCTTTGAACTTGCACCTGTGTATTTTTATTATCATTATTTGATACAAAGCTTCCCTAATCTAGAATCAAACTCGAATTTTCTGCATGCAATGGCCACGAGCCTTACTGCTAAACCAAAGGCAGCAATAACAGGGAGATGATGCTTTCAGCAAAAGAAATGTAACTTTTTGAGTTAATGTAAATGATCAGTAACAGTCATTTTAATGCTGGAGAAAAAAACGAGACTGACAAACAAAAACACATTTATAAGTGTAGGATTTCACACTTTCAAGGAGGGAAAACAAAATTTTTTTGCACATTCTGGGGGAATGTGACAAAATTACTGATGCATGTACGAAATATTTTAAATGTAAGGGTATTAATTAAAACTCTCTTTGACAGTATTGAACCCAGGGAGATCCTTGATTTTATAAAAGGAATTGATGAGGTCAAACGTTAAACACATATGAGGTGCTCTGACAAATGAGTAACTTCTCTCAATCCATTTGATTTTGATATCGGCCAAAAATCAATAACGGAGTCAAATTTGTAGATTTTCAATTGACGCCATTTTTTCGTCTAAACTGTCTTCTTATTATTTTCATACTTATAAATTGCACAAACTTCAGCTACAAGTTTGACATATCCATTTCTATAGGAGGGCTAAAATTTGAGAAGTAACTAATTTTATCAGCAAGCCTCAAACATCAGTGCTAGAAAATTGTGAATAAGTAAAAGTCTCTAACATACTTCCTGAGGATTTGTTAAAAAGGTCTGTTTGTTCCTTTAATCAGTGAGGTGGATAAGATAAGATTTCATAACATCTTATTGATCTTCACAAAGAGAAATTTGCTGCAGTGTAGTAACTACACATGTGCATACTGGTACATCAACACACTCACACACACACGCACACATTCTCAGGACACTTACACACACTCGCATACACACACACACACGCTCACATGCACACATGCATGCACACACACACACACACACACACTTATATTCACGGATGTGCACAAACGAATAGTTATTGGATGACAGTAAATCTATTTTTGAAGCTTACACGACCTAAGTTGACAGTTCTGTCGAATAATAACAATGTCAACTGTGGGTGGTTTGCGGGTGCTCTAGTGTGGTTTACTCTTTCTTTCCATTCAAACATCTGTCGTCCATGTCTCCCCTCCTCCTTTTTTCTGTTTGTTTCTCTCTTGTAACACCTTCAATCTTCAGCACTTATATTATATGACCTAATTATGTTGCCAGTGCGGCAAATCTCTTACCAAAACAAGTTAACAGTTCCGTCAAGTAATTGCTCAACCCCCTGGGCAGTGCCACTGACTGTAGTGTCTTTAGGCCATTTCCAAAGGGGGGACATTTCTCGTTCAAGCATAGTAGAATTGTAAATGGGCTGACTCATGTCACGCTCATAACTGTGCCTGATCTACAACAGGGAACTGCTGCTTTTTCTTTCCTGATCCTTACTATTGTCATTTTCCTCTACTTCTTTTGTATGTTTGTCACTCTCTTGTGACCTGCTATTTTGGGGTGCCTTGATAGTCGAAGCAGACCTTGTGCTGTTGAAGCTAGAGAGGTGAGCAGTCTAAGTCTTATTCCCTGTAAAGACTTCTCTGTTGACACCCACCCCTTGGTGCTCATATGACCTTATGCAGTTGCGAGTGCTGTAAAACCCTCTATTAAATAACCCCCCCCCCCAAAAAAAAACTCTTACCAAAACAAGTTGACGGTTCCGTCAAGTAATTACTGGGTCAACCAATCTGTCCCCCCTCAGCCTGGCCCTCAAGTTCTACCAGCCACCCAAACCTCCCGTGGTAGAGCAGGTGGCCTCGCCCCAGCAGGAAATGGGCAACGTGGCAGGCCACTGCATGCCCTATGGAGACGGCCACTCTGCCGCGGGTGACGACGAGGAGCCAGATTTTTCCGTGGAGGACGACGGCTCATCTCGTACTCTGGTCCGATTTGCCCCCTAATGACAGGTGTGATCACATAATGTGAGTAAGTTGTTTGTGATGGGAGCGGTGGTTCAAGTAGTAATTTTCTACAGCGAGTTTACTGTTTCTCTTTAAAAAAAATAAATTATTTAACGCTGAGTTACCTTTTACTCTCTCTCTCTCTCCTTTTTTGTTGTTGTTTCTGCAATGAGTTACTTTTTCCATACTCTCTTTTTTTTAAAATCTGTTATTTACTTGATCCTTTGTCTCCTTTTTTGCAACCAGTGGAGGAGTTTTTTGGCAAGCATTAGTCTAACGAGACACATATGCTGTCACTTTGGTAGCCTACTGGTTAGGCTACTGGACTCTGTTGTGAGATTGCGGGTTTGGGGGATCGAGCCTCAGCTCACTTCGACTTGTCCATTTGGCTTGGTCGTTTCAGAGATGGACGTTAAACTCGGAGGTCCTGCCTCTTAAATAGCCTCATGGTGTTGATAGGGGCGTTTAACCCATACAATTTCACCATTTCACCATTTGCTGTCACTTCTGGACATAAAATGTAGGACAATGCTTCAGAAACATTGTCATCTGTTATGATGGAGCAGGACCTATCCAGTACTCTGTCCAGATGTATCCTCATTCATCTCTGCTTTTTAAAATAAGTATGACCTAGTCGTGTTGCAACTGCAGTAAAATTCATACACCCCCCCCCCCCAAACAACAACATAAAAACATAGAAATTTATTCATTTATTCATAAGATTATTTTGTTTTGATTTTTCTAACACATTGATACTATGATCTTTTTTTATTCCCAGAATTCTGCAGTCCTGAGGAACCAGTTTTTTTCTGACATCTTTGGGATGTGACGGACGAGTGTTTCTGTGTCAGTGACTCATCGCATTTAGTATCGTCAAATCGTTTTGTGCGGTATCTTTTTTTGTTGTTGTCTTGTTACATGCGGATAGATATATCCTCCAGAAGGAGCATAAACATGTCATAGTTTGGTCATGGCTAGCTTGACAAAAGATGTTGTCGACTGGTGCGGAGAAGCAGAATCGATGAGGAAAGGC
Source organism: Aplysia californica (assembly GCF_000002075.1). Classification (NCBI taxonomy): domain Eukaryota; kingdom Metazoa; phylum Mollusca; class Gastropoda; order Aplysiida; family Aplysiidae; genus Aplysia; species Aplysia californica. Next base: position 164,444 of record NW_004797345.1, read on the forward strand.
TAGTGGTTCATTGGAGTTTTTTGTTGTTGTTGCTTTTTTAGCACTGTGGTTCAGCGTGCATCATGGATGGACTGTTTTCCCAAGGATTTGTAGAACTGAAGAAGCAGTCTGTGTGCAATAGGAATGGGGATTTGGCTCTTGTTTTCCGTTGTTTTTAATGCACATTTATTGATCACGACTGCCCCCCCCCCCCCTCCCAACACCATCATGATCTGGCTGGCTCTGGCTCTCCTGCCTGGAACATTTACTGAAGCTATTTCAGGTTTGCAGCGGCCGGCTCTTTAAAAACAAGGACCTGTTGATTGATTTGGGTTGTTTTTTGTTGTTGTTTTTTTGGGGGGGTTTGGCGTGTGTGATTGGTTACAGTTTCTTCCCCCACGTTTGGGCAATTTTCTACAGCACAAGTCACAAGTCTGTGAACAGTGCTGTCTGCGACAAGCGGATATGAGGGACTCCAGATTGACGATTTTTAAAAAATGTCAAAAAAAAAAAAATCCCTTTTCATATCTTTGTCATTGTCTAGCGCCCACCCCCCAGCTGCGGGAACTTGTGACCAACAGGGGGGTTAGGCTGCTGCTACTTCCTGTTGTCGCAAGATCTGAAGTCACATGATCAAATTTGAATAATGCATGGTGATCAAAGAGTTCAAAGTTCTTGCTCTGTGTTTGTGCACTCAAATTTTAAATTTTTTTTGGTTGTGTGTTTTTAAAAACAACAACCCTTGTTCTGATATTTGGTGTGCAATTACGACAATAGCAGCCCATGTCGGTTTGGAGGCTGTAGATGTTTATGTAGCAGCAGACCCAACGAGATTACCTGACTCTCCGTGAAATATCACCTCACTCCCATATCTTTTGTATTGTTTACTCTGTTTATATAATGTAACTACCTTACACCGGTAGTAGCTAATCAGTTTATGAAGTATACTCTTCCAACTATCCGTACTACTGATTTACCATGATGTATAATTTTATATATATGTATGTATGTGTGTGCATAATACACACATACACATACACACACACACACACACACACACACACACACACACACACACACACACACACACACACACACACACACACACACACACACACACACACACTCACACACACTGTCAAAACTGTCTAAGACAGCAAGCCGTGGTCAAGGAGAAAGGTGTCCGCCTTCCACAGTGGTATTATAACAGTTTTTAAAAAATGCAAGGGGAGAAGTGGGAAATGATTGTCTTATGCAGGTGACCTTTAGAGCAGGCTCGCCTGTATGTATGTGTGGGAATGTGTGTGTGTGTGTATGTATATATATAATCTCCAAAAGATGTAGAAATTTGTACATACAAAACTGTTGATGTGATGGCAGTCTCAGTTCTTGTTGCTCCTCATATTAGTATTGTCATTATGATTTATGGTTATGATTTTTATTATTATTATTATCATTGTTGAGGAATATATGGTGCCCATGTTTTGGCAATGTTTAATTAGAAAATCTCCACTGCCATATCGAATCAGTTTGACTTATTTTAGCTCCCAGCAGGTCTTTTAGATTTTTGCGTGATTTTTTTTTTTTGTCGTGGCGTCGGTGGTCTGCTGATTTTGGCTGCCGGACTTGTAATAATGAAGTTGCGGGTTAGGGGGTTCGAGCGGCGGGTCCAGCGTTATGTCCTTGGGAAAAGCACTTTACACAAATTTTTTTCACTTGACCCAGATGGGAATGGGTACCCGGCCGTAGACCATGAAAGATTTTGTCAGTATGTTAGTGATTTAGCGCCTTTAAATGGCTGTTTTCACTGTATGCCTCCCAAGAAGTTTAAGTTGTTTCAGAATGCTCTCAGGTCTGCAAGGGTAATAGTATAGATTGTAAAGCGCATAGAGCTTGCTGTTGAGCGAGGATTTGCGCTATACAAATGCTATCTATTATTATTATTTCACCTACTGGCTATCTTAACATTGAGCATAGTGAAGCCTTTTGTGGGCCACCAGTAGTTTTGGAGGAGAAGAGCGGTTGTCTTTGACAGGGGGACATCTAGGGCAGTGTCATTTTAATGTAAGGAAAAATGAACCGCGAGTGGGGAAGTGGGAAGTATTGTTGTCATTTGTAGGGCGATTGTTTTCGAAAAGATGACTGGTAGTAGAGCAGATTTGACTGTTACTGTGAAGCAGAAAAAAAACTTCCCACAAACCTGTCCTGCCTTGGGATTTTTAGTCGGCAGCTTGTGGTAGTTGTTCAGGAGAAAGAAAGAACTTTCATCTTAAAAGTCGTACTCAAATTATGTATCTTTTCATGCTTTCAAAAGAAACACATTTTGAATCTGAATTTTGACAAAATACTTCTGGAGCTCATGCTACTTACACTATAGATTAAGAAACTGCAATTTAAAATAAGATTATTCAAAATTGTGGGCTTAGAACATCTGAACATGTGATGAATGATGATATTGTGGTAAGGTCAGAGTGCATTTACAGGGTCGTTGAAGAAAAATACTTACACGTCTTCTTTTTGGTGGATATTCATTCTTTATGATTCACCCGCTCTTTAACACACCTCTGTGCTTTTGTTGAACAGCTGTGGGGGTGTGGGTGGGAGTGGTGTTGGGGGAGGGGGGAGAAATCATAGCTGCCAAGAGGCCAGAATATCACAAGGGAGTCTCTCATTCAGAACCTGTCAAACTTTTCATCATTCTGTAAAACAGTGAGTGCTTTTTTAAAATATATGCTCCTTCTGGACTGATCACTACGACATCTGTGATTTCTTTGTTTGCTCTGTCTGCATTGGTGTTGAAAATGCAGGATTGAAGCTGCCCGTCTCCTCGATGATCTCGAGTGTGGGGATGGGGGCATGGGGCATCAACAATCAGTAAATCAATTTTCAAAGATTAACTTGAAATCCAACTATGCAGGTAGATTTATCTGGGTTTTTTTCCAGATTTTTTTTTTCAGAGTAACGTTGAAGTCTATGACTGACTTTTCCTTTTCTGTAATGGGGAGACGCTGGAGTGGAGTGCTTACGGCATTGTTTTGGCCTTCCTTTGTAGTGGAATTTCTTTTTTTCGACCCTCTGCTAATTTAATTTGACACTTTACCCTTAAAGGGACGATTTGTCCTTGGTAGCAGCCCTGCACCAACAAGTTGTTTACCTAGCAAGTGGCTGCGAGCTCAGTGCAATGTTATGTTCTGTCCTCAAATGAATTTGATTTGCCTCGATTTTATTTTTATCCATGTCCTTACACGGCAATCTTTACCTGAAGTCTTCCTACCTCTGGAACTTGTGAGAATATATTTTTTATATTGTAATCCCTTTTTATCAAGAAAAGTTTACACCAACCAAACAATTTCCAATTGGTAACGGTAACAATGGGAATGAAATGTTTCATGCAGGACTCTCTGCTGGGGAACAAAATTTGCCATGACAACTTTGCCAAATTTGATTTGCTAATTTTGAAATTGTTGATAGTTAATTACTGTACGACTCAAAGAAGAAGACACAGCTAGAGAGAATCGTATAATTTTCAAATTTGTCTTAAAGAAAAATAATCCAAGTAGATTGATAACTTGGTTACTTTTGACAAGGTAGCATCCTCGGCAAGCGGAGAGGCACACGCCACGTCACACCAGGTGGTGCTGCTGTCTCGGAGATTCTGTCACTCTGGTCAGTTGAAGGAGAAATAAACAGGAGTGGTGAAAAACTAGTTGTTTTTTTTGGCTAATTCGCTGACCATTTGAAGACGTGTTTTGGAGACTGTTGTTCGTCGGTTTCCACTTTGTTTTTTTCTTCTTCCTCACGTGTGTCTCATCGTTGACTATGTGTATGCGAGTGAATGTTACAGGAAAATTGAGTCTGGATACGGCCTTTTTGTCCTTATCGGAGGAAATGTTATGATTTTTTAAATTTTGATTTCTCCCCTCTCACTTTTGAGAACAATTTTAGAGTGAGTTCTTCAGATTTTGAATTTTAAAAAAGTGTCTTTTGATATATTACTTTGTTTATCAAACAAATTTGAATTATTTTGAAGGAGTATATTTTTTTTGGATGGGTCAACCTTTTCTGGTTCTATTTGGTTTGTATTTTGCATTTGTATTGTTTTTAAACTATTTGTTGACTTCAGAGGCTTTTGGCAACTTGACCACCTGCCTTTTTCACTCGTGTAGATTCTCCCAGCGACATACATTTTTTCTTTTTCGTCTTTTTTCCTGCAAACTTTTCTATTTCCCTCAAACTTTTCTATTCATTTTCCTTGACTTATTATTTACAGAATTGTGCAGTTATAAAAAAAAATGTTTATTGTTGAAAACAAGGTCAGGTGATGTAAGTTCTGTTGTTTTTTATGAAAAAAATGTCACAAGAATTGCTTACTTTTGTATGTAATTAAAAAATTTTTTTTTTGCTGTACGTTGCATTTTATTTCTGAGCATGGTGCTTTTCACCAAGTCTTTTAGGCTTCTTTTAAATCTGTACAGAGTCGGAATACACATCAGTGAGAATGGCCATCTTGGCCAAGATGATGATAATAGTAGTTTGTCAAGGTCTGATGATGATGAATACAACTGCAGAAGAGATTATGTGTGTGTTCTCTACGATTCATTGTTGACATTGCAAGTTATGCATTTTCCTCTTGAGAAAAAGATATCTCTCGGTTAGATAATGACTCTGAATAATGAAATAATGTAGGCTGTGCAGATGTCTTCTGGCACACACATCTTCAGTCTAATAAAAAGGAGTGTCATCTTTAGTCAAATAGGTGGGTGGTGGACGGGTGCTCTGGTGGGTGTGGTTTGCAAACTCTTTCCTATGTAATATCTCTCGTCCTTATCTCTGCTCCTTCTTTTTTTATGTTTGTTACTCTCTTGTAACATCTCTAATCTTTGGCACTTATATGACATAGTGGTGTTGCAAGGGCTGTGAAACTCTTACTAAAACAAAAAAACTACCTTGTCTTGCCTTCAAGCCTGCATTTTGGACACTGGGAGTCTCAGTCTTTTGTTGTTAGTGTCCAACGTTATCGCTGACGGTATGAGTTGTGTGAAACACCCAGTCAGGTTCATCATCACCACACACAGAACATGTGAGTTCAAATCCCATTTGGAGGGAGTTCTTGTCACGGATCTCCGTCTGTTTGTCTGCTGGGACATCGCATCATCCCTCTCAGTCTCAGCCCGAGTTGGTCCCTCCTGACAGGCAAGCAGGCAGGCTGACCGGAAGTTAAGTAGCCCTGCTTCCAAGCAACCTAAATTTTTGCTTGTGCTGATGGGGCAGTAAAACATAATGTACTGTTACACATTTTTTAAAAACACTTGACCCTTTTGACCGAAGGTGTTCGTATTGCACAATTTCTCTTCAAGTGTCACTGTTTACAGTTATGGGAAATAGTTCCTAGTGTCGGTTGCATCAATAATGTTGTGTTCATGTTTAACGTTATAGACAGTTCTTAGTCATAAACTGTACCTTCGATATTGTCTTCATGTTTACAGTAACGAGTTATACTATACATATATACTTTGTGTTCCTCTATTTCCAGAAGTCGTCTGAACTTTGTATATATATTATTATACATGTATATATATATATATATATATATATGTATATATATATATCTATTTACTGGTTGGCGTGTTCTTACAGTTATTTATTTCTTGTTGACTTTTTGAGAAAAAAAAAAGCATTTATGATTCTTCTGAAGCAATATCATGACCCTGTTTGATCTTTCTCGTGGCTCTGCCAAAAAGTATAGGAGACTTTCCCAATCTGTGGCTCCTTATGTGTACGAATTTTTCCGTGCCAGAATAGTGGTTTTGTAGGGTTTTTGTTTTTTACACTGTCTGGTATGGTCGGTGCACTAAGTTAAAGGTAAAGGATTGGATATGAGGAGTCCATGTGGAAAAATGGGCATAGTCACGAACTAGAAATTATTGAGGGAGGTCAATTTTAAAAGCCTGTGGACTCAAAACTTCATATTTGTTTGACTGGTGGTTTATTGTTATGTTTGTTGAATAGAAAATCTAACAACAATAATCAACTAACAGTTGAACAGAACTACAGTTATGAGTCAACAAGCATTCAAAATTGATACCCTCATGATTTTCAGTTTGTGATTATTCCCGTTTGTCCTGTGGACTCCTGTATTACAAATTTGCTTCTTTACAGGAGAAGTGAAAAGGTGATGTAACTCCTACCATTTGTATCTCTTGATCGATTAATTTTTTTTTCTTTATGTAATTTTTTGGCTGCTGCCTTTACAATGATGTAAGTTGTGTTTATGTGGGTGTAAAACTTTTACCACTTTCTTGACAGGTTCACTGTTCTGACTTAACTCTTTAACCCCAGAATTATTTTCACCATTTTGACAGAAATCTTTCCAGATCTCTTTAAGTATGGTACGGGGTATACACAAAAAAATGCTCATATAATAATAGCTAAAACTATGTCAGATTAAAAGAGGAAGTAGTTTATAAATTTATCTAACACTTTTGAGTCAATATAAATCTACTAGGATTGGTAAGAGATTGCGCTACCAGTAATGCTTCATGAACTCTGTCGTCTGATCGGATGCTAGGACCGTCCACTCAAGGATTGGGCCAGTTTTACTGGACGTTCCCGTTGTCCACTCAGGGTAGTTGAGTTGAGGTGTGTGAGGTTAGGTGAGGTGAGGTGAGGTGAGATGCATTGTCGTATTTTTCTCAGTCTGGAACTAGAGTATTCTGCGGTGCAGTGGCGCCCCCCTTCCCTCGATGTAGTGTAAGAAAACTTCCAGCCGAATACTGTTCTTTGAACTGTGACGAATGTTTAGGATTTAAAGAAAATGGTGTGATATGTAATTCTGACAACTTAAAGGGTGGTGGTGTGGTGTAGTGTAGTGGGGAAGGGGGGGGGGGTGGACGCCCTCGCACCCCCAGGAGGGGATTTGGAAGGTGTTAGGCTATCGAGATGGCTGCAAAACTGTGTGTAATGTAAGGTGTGGATATTTTTCTGAACAGATTGTTTATCACCTGCGTCTGTTTATGGCTATTTGGAATTTTGAAGCTTGTTTGATATTTTTCTCATGATGGTGGTTCCCCTTTGTTGAATGATGCTATGGAAGGAATTGCACTTTTGAGTATAAAATAACAGAAAATTTTTATGGAGAAGAAATAAGGCTTTCTCATCTTGCAAAATCTCTCCCCAAGTTCAGATGTACTCTCGACATATGGTCCCCTTTGTTGCCCTTCCTCTGGGATTTCTTCTCTGTTCAAAGTTTGGGTCGTTGGTGTCGTTATCGTCAGTACCTCGAGAGGAAGGCTGCAACCCCTCTTCCTCTCATCAGCTTGTCCTCCCATCTTCTCCCTCCTCCTCCTCCTCCTCTCTCCCCTCCTCTCTACCTCCCTCCCTGTTCCCCCC
>NW_004797345.1:171911-175210 GCF_000002075.1 Aplysia californica
CGGCTCTGTTGATGTTATGTTGTATCTCGTCTTTCCTGGCACGTCTAATCAACCCCTGAAACATCCATATTGTATTCATATTATTACAATTATCAATGTTATATTCATATGTACATAGAATATAGTATCTATATCTGAATGTCCATAGTCTATATATTTCCGGTATATATATATATATATCTCAGTATTCAGTGCTCAGTATTTGAGAGATGTTTCCCTGCGACTTCTGTACCTCCTCTCTGCACCGTCCTGTAGTTTCATCCTCGTTGATTTTTTAAAGTTTTGCTTGCCGGAGAAGAAGTAGTTGGTGGTTGGAAGATACAGTTTGTAGGTCTTTTTCTTTTTGTTTTTTTGCATCTGGTTTTTTTTGTCCTCCTGTTTATTGTCTTGCTTTTCTGTTGAATCAAATAGACATGCTGTGAAACACATGATCAGTCGATCAATCAAATCTGTTGTGCTGTAGACGGTTTTGTCCCTCCTCTTTCTCCTTTCTCTCTCCTTTCTCTGTGGTTTTAGTCAACATCATCTTCAGAGGACAGCGGTCTTACAGTCTCTACAAAAATGTTACCTTTTACCATGGTCTTATAGGACAGCAGTCTTAGTCTCTATAAAAATGTTACTTCTTACTGTCTTACCATAGTCCTATAGACAACGGTCTTACATCTACAAAAATGTTACCTCTTACTATGGTCATAGAACAACAGTCTTACAGACTCTACCAAAATGTTACCTTTTACCATGGTCTTATGGAGCAACAGTCTTAGTCTCTACATAAAAATGTTACCTTTTACCGCGGCATTACCATGCCTACGGAGGATGAAAGTCCTTTGTTTTCTATGGAAATGCTACCTTTATCCAGTCTGTTACATCTCTACAAAATACAGAAATCTTATGTTTTCTATAGCATTGTTACCTGTCTCCATTTTTCTGCACACAATCCTTTACTCTGTACAGAGATGCCGTATAACATTTTCTGATGTAATTAGCAATAGAACAAAAACCTGTTGTTATCCTGTTTACATATTTTTGTCCAAATATAATAATAATATTGTTCTTAGACTGTTTTGTTGTTGCACGTGGGCGGTGCATTTCGGGAAACCTGTACAGTAAGCCACAAAATAATTGTTCTCTTTTTGAGAATGAAGAAGTCTGTCCATTTTTGGGAGGAACGAACTGAAAATTTCTGTTTTCTCTGTTTTGAATAGACAGATTTATTAAACCTGGGATGATGAAGTAGCCCCTGCCTCAAGGAATTTAAGAGCTTAGAGAAAAACGGGAATTGTCACAAATTGAAAGTCGTGAGGGTATCAATTTTGGAACACTTATTGACTCATAAACTGTATTTCTGTTCAACTGTTGGTTGATTATTGTTGTTTGATTTCTCATTCAACGAACACAACAATAAACCACTAGTCAAACAAATATGAAGTTATGTATGAGTCCACAAGCTTTTAAAATTGACACCCTCACAATTTCCAGTTTGTGACTATTCCTGTTTTTCGCGTGTGCTCTTCAACTGCAAAGGTTGATTTCTTTCCAAGTATGGAATGTGTTTCCTGAATGTAGTAGTCTACATGAATTAAAAGTGGTTCAGTGTTGTTACTTCCCTGGGGTTCAAGACTTGATGAAAACACAAGAATTGAGTTCTGGTGTAGAGATATGATGTTCTGTATGTTGTGTGTCCTTTGACCTGTTAAGAGTTTTCTATTTACAGACTTATTAGAAGGTAGTTTTATTTCACAAACAGGATTAATTGGCTTGTTGATTAAAAGCAATGGAAGTGCTGACTTCACTTACTCTCAAGAAAAGTGGGAAAAGTCTTACTTTGTCTTTACTCCTCTTTGTACGTGAGCTGTGCTGTTCAGTTTTAGAGGGGGAAATGACATGTATATTTTACAGATGGTACAGATGTCACAAAGAATTTCCAACTTTTCATTGGAGGAAAGACCTGCTAGTGTCATCCGTGTCCTGCTCTTCCCTGTGGTACGTGTGTTACTTTTACGTCTACAAGTGAAGCTGTAGCGTGTATCATGGTTTAACTGTTTTTTTTTGGTAACCTGAACATTTTGTTCTGCTACGTCGTGTTAAATGCACATCAAGAGTCACATGACTGTGAATTGGCCACTTTTTGGGTCACTTTTTTTGTGTGTCTCTTTTTATTATCTGGTTGTTTGATCCAAAGTTGATGTTTTTGATCAATATCCACCTTGTCGCGATGCGGCCGTCTAGAGATTAACCCACCTCTGTTTGCGAATATCCCACTCTCTGCAGCAAGAGGAGCCATCCAATAATTAATTAATCCATGACGATGTTGTTCTTTCTTCCCCTCTGCAGTTCCTGTCAAATCTTTCACAGCAATAACTTCTACCATAAGTATAACCATAAACTAAGTGCAATGTTTCCATCAAACTTTTTGCTCTTCTTGTTTTACAGAGATGAGCAGTGGTCTCTTTTTTATTCTTCTTCTGGAATTACAATTTTTTTCCACTTAATTCTGTCCAGGCCCAAATCTGTTGGACATTTTTGTTGAAACTTATATCGATTGATTGTGGGGTGGGGAGTTGAGTATTGTCCATCAGGGCAAGAAATTTGTGAGGCAATGTGGTGGAATTAGGCACTCGGCAAAATAACGAAAGCGAAGAAATTTATATTCTTCTGCCCGTTTCGCAATTTTTATCAATTTTTTGTTTGTTTCATGCTCAACAGGTTTTATGTCAAGTCTAATAACTTTCCTGCCTGAGTTTTACTTAGAAGCGTTAATTAAAAGCACAGAAAATATAGATTTGTAGTTTCCAAGGATATTACAGCTTTGGAAGTCACCAGACTTTGGCAGCCATTTTCTCACTAGTTTTACCTCTGAAACCAGGCGACCCCCACCTCCTTCGGTCGCTAATACCTCAACGTCTATTCAAGATAGATGGGTATTTTTTTCTTCATCAAAAGCAAGGCAAATGAATAGGTTTTAAGATTATACCAGTACCTCCGTATGCCTAAAAATTGACGAGCGCCTGGTTCCACCATGTTGTGACACATAATTTAATGGAATCCGTATTTGTATGATGGTTTGACATACCACTTGTTTTTGTTGATTTGTTTGTTTGTGTGTCAAGGCGTACTACTTTGTTCATTTTAATGGTTTAAAATTTTGGAAATGAAGGATTCCCCCCATTTCATGGGAGGGAGATGCTCAAAATGTTGCTCTGGGTAAAGATATGACATTTCCTTGCACTTCTGTTGTGATAATGAAAATACTACTAGGGACCGTTCACAATTGACGTCAGCTTAGTGGGGGGGGGGAG
>NW_004797345.1:176254-179411 GCF_000002075.1 Aplysia californica
CCCGCCTTTCTCTGTGAGTCATGGCAATAGTATAATACTATTGTACTCGGTCACTTTCAGCATAATCCATGTGAAGGTACGCAAGTTCCCTTAGGCTTTGTCTCTCCAGGACGTTCAGGATCTGTGTGTCTCTGGTCCATGTCGTCTTTTTGTTTTAATCTTGATTGAATCTATCATTAAGGCCTTTTTGTCCACATATTTTTGCTTTGATTCATTAAATCATTTGGGCCCAGATTTCGGTACACACAATCTTTTTGCTTTGATTTTGATTGAGTCAATCATTTCGGCCTGAATTTTGATCCACGTCTTTTTGCTTTGATTGATACAATCATTTGTTCATGTCCATGATGATGTCAACTTATTGTCAATTTGTTTTAATTGGTTCAAGCATTTAGGCCCACTTGGTTTTGATCTGTGACTGACGCCTGTTTGTCTTGATTGATTCTTTCAATTTCAGTCATTTAAGCTTGGATTAATTGAATGAAAAGACACTGCCAAAATGCCATGCCCAGGTTTTGTTCTAAAGTTTGACAAGGTCTATATTATTTTGTTTGTTTGGTTAGCTTTGCCTTTGGGTTTTCATGCTGATTTTTTGATGTTGTAGATCTTGTTGTTGTTGTTATTGTTGTTGTTGTTGTTGTTGTCGTTGTTGTGGGTGCGTGTGTTTGTGTGCATGTGTGCTTTTATGTGTGTGTTTTTTGGTTTGTCTGTGTATTAAGTGGTAAATACTGCTCTTGATTCCAAAGTCAAATGTTTGGTTTTTCTTTTACTTGTCTAAAGATTTGATGACATCTTGTTTTGGTTTTTCAAAGGGTTTTTATATGTTGTTATTTTTTAGATTTGTTTGTTTGTTTATTTATAAAAAAATATATTTTGTTTTGAAACATTTCCTGCATTGTTTTTCGTGGAACAAAAATGTGTTCATCCCCCACCCCCTCTACCCCCTAGCATCACCAATGTTGCACTCTGTTGTTGTTGTTGTTGACGTCGTTGCTGTTGTTGTTGTTGTTGTCGTTGTTGTTGTTGTTGTTGTCGTTGTTGTTGTTGTTGATGATGATGATGATGATGATGATAATGATGATGTTTGTGTTTGACTCTTTTTTTCCTTTTTATTTTCCAACATTTAGTTGAAACATATCATACCGGTTTCTTTTGTTCTGGTGCTGAGTTGCTAAGATGCAAAGATTTCTGTCTCACGGGATCTATCGTCGATAGTGTCAGTCGCAAAACTTGCGCAAAATGGGGCAAAAACAAAACAACTTAACCTATTATTATACATGATCCTTCTACTAAGCACGGCCGTGCACTTGAATCATAATTCCGTAGACTGGTCAGTGGGTGGATGGCGGGTGCTCTGGTGTGAACCCCATTGACTGACTGTGACATTTTTGGGGAAAATAGCTGCACTGAAACCTATAGACTGACGGTAAAGTTTTGGGAATAACAGAGGCTCTGAAACCCACTGACTGACGGTAAATGTTTTGGGAATAATAGACTCGTGGAAATCCTCGACTGATGTAAAGTTTTGGGAATAATAGACTCGTGGAAATCCTCGACTGATGTAAAGTTTTGGGAATAATAGACTCGCCGAAATCCGATGTAAAGTTTTGGGAATAATAGACTCGCGGAAATCCTCGACTGACGGTAAATGTTTTGAGAATAATAGACTCGCCGAAATCATCAACTGACGTGAAGTTTTGGGAATAATAGACTCGCCGAAATCCGACGTAATGTTTTGGGAATAATAGACTCGCCCAAATCATCAACTGACGGTAAATGTTTTGGGAATAATAGACTGCCGAAATCACCAACTGACGATAAAGTTTTGGGAATAATAGACTCGCCAAAATCATCGTCTCACGTAAAGTTTTGAGAATAATAGACTCGCCGAAATCATCAACTCACGTAAAGTTTTGGGAATAATAGACTCGCCCAAATCATCAACTGACGTAAAGTTTTGGGAATAATAGACTCGCCCAAATCATCAACTGACGTAAAGTTTTGGGAATAATAGACTCGCCCAAATCATCAACTGACGTAAAGTTTTGGGAATAATAAACTCGCCGAAATCATCAACTGACGTAAAGTTTTGGGATAATAAAATCGCCGAAATCATCAACTGACGTAAAGTTTTGGGAATAATAGACTCGCCCAAATCATCAACGGACGTAAAGTTTTGGGATAATAAACTCGCCGAAATCATCAACTGACGTAAAGTTTTGGGATAATAAACTCGCCGAAATCATCAACTGATGTAAAGTTTTGGGAATAATAGACTCGCCGAAATCATCAACTGACGTAAAGTTTTGGGAATAATAGACTCAACCAAATCATCAACTGATGTAAAGTTTTGGGAATAATTGTCTCGCCCAAATCATCAACTGACGTAAAGTTTTGGGAATAATAGACTCGCGGAAATCCTGGAAAAATAAGACTTACTGAAATTCCCAGTGTTGAGCCTACTTTTGAAATGGCAAAACAGGTTTTTTTTTTTTGGTGTTTTTTTTGTGTTTTTGTCTGTGATGACGTCAAACAATTATTGAAACGGTATTCGATTTTGTATTTTTCGAGAACTCTTTCGGCCAACCTGTGTTTTGCATGACACCATTGACGTAGATCTAAGTCTGGACTCTAGACTAATTACCTTTTTAAAATTTTATTTCTATTTGTGCGTGCGTGCGTGTGTATGTGCGTGCGTGCGTGTGTGCCTGCATGCATGCATGCGTGTGTATGTGTACGTCCCTTGAGGTGTCTAAAACCTTTTTGGTTTTTCCTCTATTGTTGATTTCATTACATCTGTTATTTTGACTTGTGATTTGGATCGTTCATATCACCCAAGCTCAGATAGTTGAAGTTGAAGCCTTATTTTGTTTTGTTTTTCGGTTTTTGTTGTTTTGATTTCTGCTGCTGGGTTTGTTGTATGTAGGATGTTTATGATTATTACAGTTTTTTTGAGCATGTTGTTTTTTGTTTTTTGTTTGTTGGTTTTGTTTTTTCGTCTTTGTTAAAACAGACTGGGTACCGTACTGTGGATTTTAATTATTTTTTGTTTCGTTGTTTGGGATGACTGGTTTCTTTGTCTTTGTGCAATGTACTACGATTTCTGGGTTTTTTTTGTGTGTAGGGGGATCAAGAAAGTGAACTATATTATTGGGGG
>NW_004797345.1:180956-188111 GCF_000002075.1 Aplysia californica
TAGGCTTCGGACGCCACCAGGACAAAATTCAAAATTTCCTACCAACTCAAAATGTTTAATGTGTCCCGCGCGCTCATATGACCGTATGCAGTTGCAAGCGTCGTAAAACACTTACCACCCCCCCCCCTCCAAAAAAAACAAAAAACAAAAAACAACAACAAAACAACAACCTTGATGAGCGCCTGATTCCACCGCGACGTGATAAGACATAATTTGCGTTCGCTGAAGGCCCCGCACATTCCTCTTTCCTTCTACTTCTACCTTCGTTGCTCAAGCCTTGCTCTGGGCTATTCTAAGATGGGAGAGGGAACTTATAGTTATAGCTTTAATAAGAGTTTTATGGCACTCGCAACACAATAAGGTCATAGAAGTGCCAAAGATTAGAGTTGTTACTAGAGAGTCTGTCTGGGTGTGTTATCTCTGACTCAAAGTTTGATATGCAGTGACCCTCCATCCTTCACGGTCGCAAGCTGCCGTTGCACATTCTGCCATACCCAGGCCAGTTCACGTTTTAACAACAAGAACATTTTTTTAAAACACAAAAAACAACAGCAACGACAAAAACCAGGAGGAGGAGAAATCAGGATGATAGAAGGTTGGTGTGTCGATAGGAAAGGAAACGGAAAGCACACACCTTTTACTCCAGTGCAGTCGAACCTGCCTTGCGATCACCTCGTTACCTCCGAATTACAAAGTTCTGACATTCTTGGCAGTTTTAAATTGCTACGACCATGAGGTCAGAGAACAATAATCTAATGTTTTACCTGCTGTATCAAAATCGTAAAATTCGGAGTCGTTATCAAGATATTCAAAGATTTGCTCGAAATGTTTAGCGTTAAATTTCTAAAATCTAGGTTCTGAGCAGACAGAACTTTGTAAATTCTGGGGTAGCGAATTGTCCAAAGCGGCTCCAATTAGTCATAATTGGTCGCTTTTAATCACAAGGGGGCTGTCCCGAAAAATGCTGTTTTGAGAAAAATCGAAGGTAAAGTTTTTGGACCCATAGAATTTATCTCTGCTTTTCCCTTTTCTAATGCATTCTTATGTGGTTTTGTATATGAGTCAGTTATAACCTTGTCTACCGTATATATATATATATAAAGTATTGACAATTATTTACTCGATTAAAAAGAAATTAGACAAAAAGTGTAGAGTTGGGTCAGTTGTGCATATATGCAGAAAACGCTTTTGAAGTTGAAGCAAATCTAAGGGCAAAAATGAACCATCCTGTCCAAAATAAGGCATACTTCTATCTGGACTATTCCTGCATTGAAGTGAGATACAAATGGTCTATCCCATGTACCGTGGGCCAACCCTCCAAGCTTGTCAACTCTTTATCATTGAGTTAAGTGGTCTAGCCTACCCATGTGTACATTACATTTAAACTTATTCTATCAAACAGATTGGTACTATTATGTGGAAGAGTACTCAAGTGAAAACAGATACAGTACAGAAAAAAATATTTTAAAAAACTTACCTATTAGAATATCGCAGTCTTTTGGGTCATTGTCAACACGCAGTGAACTCTTCACTTGAGGTGTCTCCCACTTTTTGAGGTTAGCCCATTTTAAAACTTTCAAAAGTCTGCAGTTTCTTTAAAAGACAAGAAGATTTTTTTCTTCTGTAATCAAACAAATATAATCACCAACGAAACCAAACTTCTCTAATAGAGGACAATGCCCACTTTTCGTGAAGGTCAAGATTTCTAGAAACCCCCCGAAGTCTGGGTTAGCCTGCCTGTCCTTAATTTAAAAGCAACCAATTGTCTCGTAAGTTCGCCCCAAAACCTGTTGTTACCAGTCACCTGTTACAACAGTTGTCCACCAACCTATCCTTGGGGGCTCTCGTGGCCTAGAGGTTAAGGTGTTGGCCTCTCATTCAAAGGTCCCGGGTTCGAATCCGGGTAGCAACCGAAAAATTTTCTTCTCTAAAATTGTCTCCTTTCATCTCCTTTCCTGCTCTCTAGCAATGTTCTGTTGTCTGCTTTCATTTCCACTTTCTGCCCCCACCCCCTCACCTCCTTTGCCCCCTCCTCTGGGCTCCTGACTCTTTCTGCAGCCTTTCTACTGCTACTCCTTGGCTCCTCCTTACTGCTGTCTTTCTGCCACACCCCTGATCTTCTGGTAGGAAAGATCTACACCTAGCCATCTCGGACAAGGGCGAAAAATCTCGGAGGGCCCGTGTGCAAGTTGCGCACGTTAAAGATCCCTTGGTGGTCTAAAATCGATAAGAGTAGGCTTCGGCCGCCACCCGGGCAAAATTCAAAATTTCCTACCAACTGAAAACATTAGGAGTGTCCCGCGCGCTCATATGACCTATGCAGTTGCGAGCGCCGTAAAACACTTTACAAAAAAACCCCCAAAAAACAACCTATCCTTGTTTAGACTATTCCTCTACTTGTCATCAAGCCAAAACAAGCTCTTATGACTATGACATTTCGCCACCTCAAAATAACAAAGTTTTTTTTTCTGCTCAGGACTTAGTTTTGAGAATTGTGACCTCAAACATTTCGACGTTCACAATATGTCACGTTTTTTTCAAATGCAGTTCTTCGAATATCTTGATAACGACTTCGAATAATCTTACGATTTTTATTGATCAGATAGATCATTTGGTTTCTGACTTCATGGTCTTAGCAACTCAAAACAGCCTAAAATATCAGATAGAACTTTGTAATTCTGAGGTAGCGTTTTAACAATAACAGTTTTGTCGTGGAAACGAACAGGTAGGGAATATGAAAACTTCAGATTTAAAACCCATCAACAGACTTTACGACCGTAACTAAGAAACTCATCTTTACAGACACCAGATCAGAAAGGTCACCCCTCTCTGTGATCCTGAGTGACCAAACTGGATAGATCAGATGTTTCTCGTACACATTTTTTGTTCAGTTAAGAGAGTAACATCTACACGGACATGTTCATTTAGTGCTGGGGAAAAGTAAGACAGACACACGAGGAAAAGCAAAGAAAGACGCCCTCCAATCTTCTATCACTATTCAGGTAGATAGATAAATTATAGATAGATAGATAGATATGTAATAATGAAAGTAACAACAACAATAGCAACAACAATAAGAACAACAATAAAATAATTACAATAATAATAATGATGATAATAATAATAGTAATAATAATAATAATGATGATGATGATGATGATGATGATGATGATGATGATGATGATGATGATGATGATGATGATGATGATAATGATGATAATGACAGTAATAAAAATAGCAATAACAAAAATTATTAACAATGATAATATCATATTATATTAAAAAACGATAATAATAATAATAATAATAATAATAATAATAATAATAATAAAAAAAAATAATAATAATAATAACAATGATAATAATAATAACAATAATGCTTGGAGTAGATGCTAGCCTCTGGGAAGAAATAGCTGGGGACAGGAAAACATGGAGGAAATTGATAAAGAAAAGAACTATAATGCTAGAGAACAGCCTCAGAAACAACCAGGCTAAGAAGTGCCAACGACGAAAGGAAAACAGCGGAAATACAGAGCTTCGATCTACGTCACTGACGACATGCAAGCACTGCGACAGAATCTGCGCTTTAAACGTAGGAAGAATTAGTCATGAAAGAAGCTGCAAGAAGACAACCTTGAGACCATCTTAAGCTAAATTGACCGTCTGCATAGACGAAAAGAGCCATATATTATATATAATAACAATGATAATAATAATAATAATAATAATGATGATGATAATGATAATAATAATAATAATAATAATTATAAAAATAAGTATAATAATGGGCAAAGGTCTTGTTGAGTTCCTCATTCGGAACATACTGAACTCATTAAGCACATCCAGGGTCTCAGCTCTCTGTGGGGCCAAACTGGAAGTGGCTGTGACGTCATCCGCAAAAGACTGTTTTGATTCTTTAACCCTATCTGTACGTCCTGGGGTCATTTTGTATCCCCGGGGTTGTGTTCTTCACATTTTAGAATACTTCTAGCTTTGAAACTTTCAGTATTTCTCAAAAAATAATTTTGACAGACTGCTATGCAAAGCGTACGAATCGGATTAACGAGCAAATTTCCTCTTTGGAATGTGGTGGTGGCACAGAGTTCCCTACGTCATATGGATACGATAGTAAAACATGACGTACGGAGAGGGAAAAAAAAGTTATTGTAAAATAAGGTAGACATCTACTACTAAGCCTAGCATGCTACCGCCAGGTTACAGGAAACGTGATGCAAGAAATGAGGACATTGACGTCAGAGGGCGTGGGGAGACAAGCAGACGAAAACACCTGCGGAGATTGGCACCACAACACGGACCGCTTTGTTGCAAAGGGGCAACATGACATTATCCGAAGTGCTCCGAATTGCGAGTAACACTTTTTTCCATACTTCAAGTAGTGCAGGCGCGGTTTGCCAATAGAGCACGGTCGTGCAGTGCCACTCAAAATGTTTTAATGTTCTATTACGTAAAACACTCACAATAATAAATTAAAAGAAGCCATACACAAACACTAGCCAAATATCATATCAAAACAAAGGTCATCCCTGGCGCCATAACTGTCATTTCTATGTCTATAGCGCCGTAAAACACCTACTATGCCATGCCAAAGTCCACGCGCTTTAGCTTAACAGAAAAGGATATTCAACAGTGCAACCTGACCTATAAATCACTCTTGGGGATGACCCAAGCAATGACGACACTCGTAGCGAGTTTGGCGATACATCAATAATTATTAATAAGCCGGCACATCTCAAATGTGCTCCTGCCGAATAGTGCCGAAACATAGCCCACAGTAGGCAGTCTAAAAATAAACACGATAGACCCTACGCTATTCTTTGCCAATATTATGTGAGCCCCGGAGCAATCCAGCGGAGTGCTCAAGTGAATTGTGATTGGTTCATTGTTTGTCTTGCCACTATTGTAAGTGAGTCTGTGACCGTGAACCTGAGGGAGTTGAACCTGACCGTCCTATGAGTTGTGCCTTTGCATGGTTTTGTAGTGGAGTAGTGAAAGTTATTACATGTACTTGAGTGTTGAGTTCCAATACAGGATTAATGAACAAACACATTTAGTACCAGAAATCAAAGCGACAAGTAAAAAGAATGAAAATAAAAGCACGAGGCCCTTCCTCACCAACCCAAAGATCCTAAAATTATACACTGTCTCATTTACTATGCCCTTGACTATCTTCAGCATGCGATAGCTTAATTATTATTGTGCACGCCCACTTTTTAGCCCCACAAGCCGCCCTGAGGTAGTGGAATGTTGTATATGTGTAGCTGGACATCCGAACGTAACGGCCATATTTGGCAGGACCCAGCAGTCTCGTAGGTGGGGAGACATAATAAAATATTCTTCTACAATATCCTAAATTATGAAACATTGCGTTGTGGATTCGAACTAGGGCCATCCGGATTATAGCAGTACGTGCATGACACCAACTGAGCTAACGCCACGTCCCTTGTGGGAACCTAGCACACCCCTACTCACACTGGCATAAACTCGCAGGTATAATATACAATGTGAACGTATACGTGAAGCCGCATTCTCCCTGTCTGTCTATTTCACCATCTTTCTCCCCCACTCCCTCTCTCCCATCCCCCTCTCCTTTTCTCTCTCGCCCACCCTCTCCGTATCTCTTTCTCTTTCTCATTCTCTCTTACTCTCTCTCTCTCTCTCTTTCTTTATGTCATTCTCTTTCTCCCTCTTTCTCCTCTCTCTCTCTCTGCCTCTCTCTCTGTCTCTGTCTCCCTCTCCCCCCTCTCTCCCCCCTCTCTCCCCCCTCTTCCCCTCTTTCTCCCTGCTTTCCCTCGCTCATTCACACACTTACAAATAATCAAACATTCAATCAATCAAACAAACAAACAAATAAGCAAACAAACTCGCAAACAGGCAAACAAACAAACAAACACGTAAATAACAAATAAACATGCCTATATGCCAACCAACCAACCAACCAACAAACAAACACACATCCAAAAACACATATTGATGTATATAGGTTATACACAAAAGCTCATGCACAGTACACTGACACATTTTTGAGTAATGCTGGCATAAAATGACTCTCTCAAAGATTACTAATTTCTTAATATAATCAGAAGCGGGAACCCCCCCCCCCACACACACACACACGCACACACACACACATACACACACACAAACGTGTGTACACATACATAGAAACATGGACATTTACCGCATGACACGTCGTAAGTACACAAGGATTTCTTCAGTTAACCAGCTCCATTATATCCAGGTGGGTTAAAAAAACAACAACAGCAAAAATAAACCTCGCCAGCCTTTTTAATCGGGCCTATCTGGGCCCAGCCTCGACAGCAGCATCTCTCTTGCCCTTTTTAAAACTCCCATCCCAGTGGAGCATAGGCCATCAACAACATTTCTCCAGCGAAGCCTGTCCTGTGCATCTTTTTTTAGCTGTTTCCATGATGTCCCCGCCTTTTCAATTTCCGCTTGTACCGCTCGCCTCCATGTCATCTTTGGTCTTCCCTTCTTATGTTTTCCTTGTGGATTTAACGTCAAAAGCCTGCCTGATGATGATTGATTGTCGGGGGTCTCCTCAGGGTGTACCCAATCCATTTCCATTTCTTCACCTGCATGTCTTCCTTAACTGGCCTTTGACTTGTTCTTTCCCACAATTGAGCATTTGTGACTCGATCGTACCACTTGATCCCCACTATCCTTCTTAGACATCCATTTATGAAGCTCTGCAGTTTCCTTGCTGCTGATGCTGTGACGACAGCAACATACCTCCTGGCATTTCAATATTTTTACCTTGATACCGCGACGAGCCCAGTCGGAAATCCCACATGTTCTGGACACGTAACGCTGATTGGGCTTACCACACGGCCCTGAGAGAATGCCCACCGTGATACACGTGTGCACATGATCATGACTGGGATAGGGCTCAAACCAGCCCACTTACGCATCATGGGCTCCCCACAGGTAGACAGGTATCCCCCCCTTCTTCCTTCCAGACACAGGTTCAATTTGGTTTCATGCAGTTGGGCACCTCACGCTCCCGATCAGCAGTACAATGTGTAGCAAGTTTTTCTTTTTAATAGATAGCCATTGTCATACGACACGAAGAATGTGAACAACAAACGGTCATGGACGCGCTTTCTCTCTGTCTCC
>NW_004797345.1:190439-192398 GCF_000002075.1 Aplysia californica
TCTCTCTCTCTCTCTCTCTCCCTCTCTTCCTTGCTCAGTCTCCCTTCTCCACTCTCTCTCTCTCTTTCTTTCTCTCTCATTCTCTCTCTCTTTATATATATCTCTCTCTCTCTCCCTCTCACCCTCCCTTACTGACGTCCTCACAAAAAGTAGTTTCTTCCCTCTCCACTCCTCCCCCGTTTATTTCACACATATTGTTAATTATTAGGTTCTAATTATTATCCCAAGCTCTCATATCTACATTGCAAAAATGTTTTGCTATGCTCAAACTGTAACTATTTTCTAACCTTTTCAGAGGCTGTGTCGTCCGTGAATTGACCCGTGTGAAAGGAACGTTACCCACCACCCCTCTTCTTTGCAAAGATCGGAACCAGAAAGATGTATTACGTCACTGTAAAGAGATCTGTTGTTGTTTTTTAGAACATAATATTTTGGGGGGTCTAATTGAAAGCAAAAAAAAGTCTAAGTATCAGTTGGTTTAATAAAAAACCCCCCCCCTTAGTATTCGATATTTCACCTACAAAAATACGTTTAATCTTTTTCTTTCTTTTTTTCTTTCTGTCTTTTATTCTTTCTGTCTTTCTTTCTTTCTTTCTTTCTTTCTTTTCTCTTCTCCTTTGTCTTTTGTGTTATTGTACTATTTATATCATAATTTAAAAATAGATAAAACTCCAATTGCAGAGTTTTCCGAGACGGCAGATTAAAATTTTAAAAAGTTCTTTCCATCACCTGGCTTTATAGGTTGACGTATATTACGAGGCCAAATGCCTTTCTTGCTACAAAGGGGGCACCTATTATATTTGGCTACTTGGAAACCCACGTGTCACTTTTCCCATAAAACTACGACAACTACAGAGTTGAAAGTTGACAAGTACCTGCAAAAAGATAGATAGGTTTCTATGAAGGAGTCCGATTTTTTAAATTTATTAATTTCCTGAATTTAGAAAAATATATTTGACAAAAAGTTTCCGTCCTTCTTTGGCCATTGTGATTATTCCACTGAGAAACGAAACAACTCTGCTTGGCTGTCCTTCACAGCGGAAGTGCCGGAAGTGATATTTCGCGAGAAGCATTTTGTTTTGAGAGTATAGATCTAGACTTTCTAATTTTTTGCATCTCTCAAGATTTATTGCTCCATTCCAGTAAAGTGTAAATATAGTAGATCAATGACTTTCAATTGATGATAACACACAGATCATTCCTTTCATCGAAAGGGGCTCAATTAGTTTAATATATTTTGTCTGTCTGAAATGGATGGAAGTACCCTCGTTTCAGGCTAAAGTTTGAATCGGTTCCCGTTTAGGGACGTGTGTATGTTACATATTATCTATTTTTTGTGGGATATTATACCTTACAGTGTCTGGGATGATCCTGAGAGGAAGGTTGGCCCCCTAAATTATTTGAATCAATGTAGGCTTGAAGCAATTATTACAAGGTAGCCGATGTCATGGGAAAAAAATCTATGCGCATTTTCACGACTTGTTTTTCTCTTTGGACAAATCAGTGAACAGCTGGTTTATGCCAGGGGGCATATACTCCCTGCCCTCTGTTGGCCATGCTTCTCTCTCTCTCTCTCTCTCTCTCTCTCTCTCTCTCTCTCTCTCTCTCTCTCTCTCTCTCAATACGAAGGGTGGATGCAAATCCCCAAACCTTCGAAGTGGGACGAATTTTTATATCGTATCGCGAGTTTGAGGAAGAATTTCGGAAGTACTGCGGTACAACATTTGTTTTCAGCTAAATATCCTCGAAATCAGTCACCGTCAAAAACAACAAAATCAGAGCACAATTTCACTTTTTTTTAAAGATCTTTATTTTTGGCAGCTTATTTTCACGACCGAGCCGCACAGAGGGACAATGGACGAGTGCGCACAAATAGGTTTACAACTACAACTTACTGCCGAGGTTTAGATTTTAGATTTATAGAAAGGCAAGTGCTCCCCCCCCAAACCCCCTCCCCAC
>NW_004797345.1:194684-198631 GCF_000002075.1 Aplysia californica
GAAGAAGAAGAAGAAGAAGAAGAAGAAGAAGAAGAAGAAGAAGAAGAAGAAGACGACAACGAATACAGCTCTTCAGTTTTGGGGCATTTTGGAGTTATTGGTAGGCCTATCATAATTTAACACATGTTCATTTGTCTTGATTTTGATGAAGGAAAAAATACCCATTCATCTTGATTAGAAGTAGAGATAATATTTGATATTTGATGGAGGTTGGGGTCACCTAGTGTCAGAGCTACAATGAGAGAGAAATTGGCCGCCAAAGTTAGTACATGTATATCTAGATATCTAGGCCTACTCCCAAAGCTTGAATGTCATTGGAAAATCAAAATTTACCGGGGGGGGGGAGTGCCTTTTATTTTTAGCAACGTTTTTAGGGAAAACCACTTCAAACATGTTGAATCAAATAAAGTCAAGAAACAAAATTGAAGAAGATCGCCCAGTTTGCGGAAAAAATGTCAGTTTTCTCCGATTTCATAATAAAAATTCCCAGAGGGTGGTTTCTACAGATTTTTAAAGATTTACAGCAGGGGCAATATCGCTTTTAAAAGTAAGTCCGTCATATTTTTTCTAATCGGGACATTATGCTTACACATGTTTTCAGAACCATTAGAGAAAAAAAAAGGTGTTCACTATAAAATTAATTTCTTGTAACAAGTTTTGCCATTAATTTAAAAAGTGGCATTGGTCAGCTGTAACGTAGGGCTTCTGCGCATGCACAATATGCGTGAGAAGTGGGAAGTGCTGTGAACAATCCCATTTTCCACGTGACAGGGATTTATAGTATTTTATATGAATTTAGAAGAACCGTTAAAAAAATCTAGCCTCAATTGTTTTGGGGAAAATATGATTAGGCCTAGGTTAAGGCATATTAACACAAACTGCTGTGCAAAGTATGGGGGACATTGGTTCACCTGTTAAAGAGATATTTGAGGACAAGTTGCGCCATTGTTTCTTCAGTATGATACGGTAAGGGCTTGACTACCCTGTCAACGCTGTAAAACATTTTTCAAAAGACAGAACCCCGGAGTTTAGCTCCCTATTGTGATAAAACCACAAGCAACATGGCAGGAGAGATTTGAAACTTCGGTAAAAAAACGACTAACAAATAGACAAAGAAACAAACAAAACACACGTACAAGCAAACAAACAAACAAATACACCCCCCCCCCAATCCCAAATTCAAGAATGCCCCACTGGCGTTTTGAACTGTTCTGCACTAAGATGACAATACGCCTTTTTATTTTTCTGGCGCCAAATTTTAAAGAATTTCTAAACCGACAGCCTGATGTCAGAGTGAAACTGTGAACAAATCTTTTGAATAAATTGGAATTCAAATTTCGAAAGAAAACCTTTTTGAGTTGGTTACGCTGACAAAACGCTTTTAAAAAATTTCAAAAGTACCGTTAAGAAGAACAAGGCGTTTCGTCAGCTTACTGCAGTGTAGCCCCGTACCTTATCACATCTGAGTTGTCGTTGAATAGCCAATTGTAAGATCATACAACCCCAGATATATACCTGTAAGGACAAAGAAAGGTTATACAAAAGATGTTTCTTACCATCTAGTATAAGGCTACTGTCAGAATTAACATCAACGTGCATGGCTTTTTCGAGTATGAATCTATATTAATCTAAAGGTCTTGCGATTAAATTCCTATATGTGGTTGAATGGTGCATCTGATATGATATTGCATAATTTGTCAGCTTTACTTTTCTTTTCATATTGAATTTTGAAGAGAGTAATATATAATTTATTCTTTTATGCATACCTGCATGTGTTTTTACAGTCCTGTACTGTCAAAAAAAATCCCTCTAAGACAATAAAGTAGGCTACTATCTTATCTTATATTATCTTATCTAAGGGTTCTTTCTTTAAACTGTGTTTAAGTAACCTGCCACTATTCATGAGCACCCAGAATCAGTATATATGTATCCCATGTTTTTCGCCCTTATCCTAGAAGGCTAGGTGTAGATCTTACCTACCATAAGATCAGGGGTGGGGCTGAAAGACAGCGCTAAGAAGGAGCCAAGGAGAAGTAGTACCGCACAAAGGCTGCAGAAAGAAAAAGTCAGGAACCCGGAGTGAGGGACAAAGGAGGTCAGGGGGTGGGGGCAGAAAGTAGAGACAAAAGCAGATGACAGAATATTTTTAGAGAGCAGGAAAGCATATTATGAAAGGATAATTTTTGTAGAGAGGAAAATTTTCCGTCGCTATCTGGATTCGACCTCTGCATATATTGACTGAAAGGCGAACACCTTAAGCCTCTAGATCACGAGAGCCCACCTGACATAATTTTTCTTCGTTCTCACTTTGTTTTTCTTTTCTTCTGACCAATTCTCTTTCCGGGGCGATTTCTCGCTCTGATGAGCCAATCAAAGCTGAAAGAGATCTAAGTAAAGCCGCCCTCAAAACGTCAAAGTCTAAACGCTCAGAAAGTATATTCAGCTCAGAACGTATGGGTCACAATGTATTCGGGAAAGCGAAATGGTCTATAAAGAGAAGTTCCAATAAGTGGGATCTACCATGCCCTTAGTTTGCTAGAACGAGTGTTTAGGTTTGGCGACTCATTAAGATATTAAATAATCAAAGGTGGTTCGAAAACTCGACCTGCGTCAGCATAAGATTTGTACACATTTGTAGAAAGGATCGAAAGAGAAATAGGCAAAATCCGCTGCCGTTTTATTAACGAAAAAGTCAGGGTACTAGCCTGTTAACTGTGCTCATTGTAAAACATTCCTATTGAATCAAGAAAATATAAAGCCAGTTAATCATAAACTGTGTTATTGGTTGCTTTTTTTTTTCTTCTTCTCAGAGCTAGCCAAGTCCATCATGAAAAAGCTAAAAATAACACCAGTCTTGGTTGTCTTGTCGTGACTTCCCCTATTTTGCAATTGATTCCTTCATTTACATTTTTGAGGAGTGGTTCGACTTCAGCATGGTATGTTGCGAATTTAGAAACTCAAACGGAGTTTCCGATCGGAAATATAGGGCAGCTGGTTGGATGGAGGGGAAAAGCTCTGTGAGGCGTCGTGGTAAAATCAAGCGTTCGTCAAAACAATGAAATCGAAGATGCCGGCTATTTTCCACCGATTTGATCACCTTCATATTTTTGCTTCACACTTTTAACGTACATCTAAATACTCATTTCTGTGTGTGGATTTTTCTGGAAAAACGTATATTTATTGGGGGAAAAGGGAGTAAATTTTCAGTTTCTAAGGACTCTCAGACAATGAAATTCATCACCACTTGGCGGCCATTTTCTCGCAGATTTTACCTCTGCAACCTAGCGACTCCTACCTCCTTCAATCGCAACTATTTTGGCTTCTATTCAAGATAGATGGGCATTCCATTCATCGAAAGATAGACAAAAGAATAAGCCGGCGATACCCATAACTCCACATGCAAAAAGAAAAAAAAAAAAAAGAAAAAAAAAGGACAAGGGCCTGATTAAACCTCGTTGTGACGCTATATTATGTCACAAGAAAAGAAACCTTCTTTCCTATCAATAGTAGAGATGAAATGGTAGAGATTTAACGCCCCTATCGACATTGTAAAGTTATTTAAGAGGTGGGACCTCCGAGTTAAACGTGCATCTCCGAAAGGACCGAGCCAAGTTGGTTATTCGTGTAAAGTGCCTGGCTCTTTTTTTCCTGTTGTCTTTCAGCCACACCCCTGATCTTAAGGAAGGTAAGATCTCGCACCTAGCCTTCTCGGATAAGGGCGAAAAATGCAGTAGGTCAATTGTGCAAGTTGCGCACGTGTAAGATCACTTGGAGGTCTAAAATCGATTAGAATAGACTTCAGCTGCCACCAGGCAAAATTCAAAGTTTCCTACCAACTGCAAATGTTTACTGTGTCCCGCGCGCTCATATGACCTTAGGCAGCTGCGAGCGACGTAAAACACTTATCAAAACGAATAATGAAAACACAGAGAGCCGAGGGGGCAAAG
>NW_004797345.1:199417-201339 GCF_000002075.1 Aplysia californica
CCCCCCCCTTAAAAAAAATTCGATACCTTAGAGTATGTCCATCAAATAGGTTATTATTTGATGTCCATAGATCTCTGACGCAAACAAGGCGAGAATGTGTACGTAGTAAGTCTTACATTATGGTGAAATCCAAGAGACTGTGCACTCTTATGGAAGTCTGTATCATGGAGCGAAAGGGGTAATAAATAAAAATAATACTGGAGCACACGGCAGTGACGTCACAGCTGAGAGCTCCAACTCTATTTATAACCTCTTTGCATGGAGCGCACGTTTTGTCCCTACGGGAACCAAGTCAAAGGCAAGGGCTGGGTGGGGGTTTGTAGTACACTCGGCTACAGCGAGACTGGTGTTTTTCACTTCATTTGCACGCCCATAGTGCGCACCAAAGCAGCGAAGTTTTATAGAAATAAATAAAATAATAAATTAATTAAATTTTTATTGATTCCAAAAGGGCAATTTGGCTTACAATGGCAAACATACATACACACACATAAGTACATAATTATAAATACATACATACATAAATACATACACATATACATGATACATAAATACACAATATTACACAAATACAGAACAATTTCACAACCATGCCTTTGCTGGTCGCCACTGTGCAGCACCCTGTTTGTTGAGCTAGGGTTGTCGCGTCTTGCTCAAGGACTCGTCCCCAGTGACCACCCATCAGATTCCCGTGTCACCGACACTTGCTTGACTTTATTTAAGAGTCTAAACTCCCTACTCACATAGTCACTGGAGCTCCCAAGCTAAGACGGCCGCCATGACAGTACCCGGTCTGTGGTATCATAGCTCAAGTCAATGACGTAAGCAAGTATCCCAGCAGACGCATTTTCAGCCAACCAGACACCCACCCCTTTTTGGGTGTGTAAAAAGTGTTTTAAGGTGCTCTCAATTGCATACGGTCGTATGATATGGACACATTAAACAGTATCAGTTGGTAGAAAATTTTGAATTTTGTCCGAGTGGCGGCTGAACCTACTCCTATCGATTTTGCACCGCCAAAGGATCTTTTGCACGCTCAACTTGCACACGGGATCTCCGAGATTTTTTTCCCTTATCCGATATGGTAGGGTGTTAGATCTTACCTACCATAAGATCAGGGGTGTGGCTGACAGAAAGCAGTAAGAAGGAACCAAAGAGAAGCAGTAGTATGGCTGCCGAAAGAGTCAGGAGCCCAGAGGAGGGGGGCAAAGGACGTGAGAGAGTGGGGGCAGAAAGTGGATACGAAAGCAGACGACAGCACATTGTTAGAGAGCAGGAAAGGGTGTGAAAGGAAAAAAAATAGAAAAAAATGTATGTCTCTGTGCTGATTCGAACCTGGGATCTATTGAGAATGAGAGGCAAACCGTGTAACCTCTCGACAGCGAGAGTCCCCTAAATTCCACTTGAAAGTGACAGGCGTTCTTAAATTTTGATTTTGATCAGTGTCGCTGCAACTGATTCTATTGTACATGGTCACAAAGTACATGTGTATATCAGATCTAATATGATCTGATCGTATCCGCTTCTAATAAATTTCATATTGAGCCACATGCTCTCAACACAAACATATTGCTACCTTAGAACTACCAAATTCTATCTGCTCAGAATTTATTTTTGAGAGATTTGGCGCCAAAACCTTTGAGTTTCACAACGTGTCAAGCTTTTTCGAAAGGAATTCTTTGAATATCTTGACAACAACTCCGAATAATCATGCGATTTTTGATAGAGCCTCTAGAACATAATATTATTATGGTTTCTGACTTCATGGTCTTAGTAACTCAAAACGTCCAAAACTTTCAGATAGAACTTTATAGTTCTAAGCCACGATTTGTAGAGCTAAACCCCATACTTCCTTCCACTGCTACTCCTTGGCTCCTTCTTTCTCTTTTTTTAAATCGTTGTTGTTGGGTTGTTTTTTTTCG